>NC_042616.1:34340389-34442727 GCF_901001135.1 Rhinatrema bivittatum | reverse complement strand
AGCCTCCCTGCGCCCATGGGTATTGGCTCCCCTCGGGATACCACTGCTCGCGGCGCCCCCTAATACTCGGGGCCTTAGGCCCAGGCCTGGTTTGCCTAGTGCTTCCACCGGCCCTGGGAGGGGCGGGTACAAGGTACAAAGGGAAAAGGGATTGAGGGGTAGAAAGCATATAGGGCGAGGGGGTGAGAACATTTGCAGGGAGTCAGAAGAGGGGGGGGGGGGATCTGAAGGGAGGGAGTTGAGAAGAGGGAAAAGCCCTGGAAGAGGGGTGAGAGAGCGTAAAAGCCTTTTATGGAGGGTTAAAAAGGAGGAAAAGCTTTTGAAGAGCGAGAGGGAGCGAGTGAGATGGAAAGACCTAAGGGGACTGGGGAGGAGCTGAAAGGCAGTGGAAGGAGCGTTACTCTCTTCATTTCTCACTTAGACCGCCAGCCTTCCATCTCCCTCTGTCACCCCCCTCTCCAGCCCCTTCATTTCCCCCTTTGATTTCACTTCTCTCTCAAGCTCTTATTCCTCCCATCTTCACCCTCTCTGCTCATCCTCCCCCAGCCCTCTGACCTCTCTCACCGGCCCCAGTTCCTTCCCTGTCATTCACCTCTCCCGGCATGGCCCAGCCCCTTTATTGTCTCTCTGATCTCCCACCTACATTCCCATTCCCCCTTTTTACCTCCTCACTAGCCCCATTTCCAAATTCACCCCCTTCACAGTCCCCTCTCTTCTGTTTTGGTATTTTGCAGAGTGCAGGAAGGATTGCCTTTCTGTTTTTTATCCTCCAGTATTGCACTGCTTATAGAATCTGGCTTCACGTTTTGTCCGCATAGAACCCCACGAGATGGTGGGTATTTTTATAAAATGCAGGGAAAGAACTGGCGTGCATTGCCCGGCGGGGATGGATACTTCTTACTGGGTATAGGAAAGCTCATCTAAGGGTTAAGGAGTTGCAGTAGCAACTAGCCGCAGCCCGAGAAGAATTAGAGATATTAAGGCGGCATAGAGTGGTGTTGCAATGTCAGTGGCAGCTTTGTAAAGATAAAGCGGACATATATCAAGTGGTGGCAGAGAGGGCAGCCGTACAGGCAATACAAATACAGCGACGAGTGGCGCAGGAACTTTCCCGTTGAAGCTGTGTGCTCCTGTTTTTCGGTCGCACTGGGGGTTCCCTGACCTGATGAGTGGCAGGATGCTGATTTGGTATGTATTATAGTCACGGGAAATAAAGTATGCGTGCTGTAAATAAAGCTATATTTTCATTACTGTATATCTCGTATCTTGTATCATAGTGTGTGTGTGTGTTTAGTGAGCCGGGCTACGCAGAAAGTGAAAGGAAATTAGTATAGTGACTTCCTGGATATCCCGGGATGGGAGAATAAATCATATAAAATGCTATGTGAAAACTGAAAATCAATGGTGAAGTTTTATATGAGCCTTTAGTTTGTGTCTGTATTCCTTGATCTTTTACTGTGAAGGGCTGATTTGTTTATGTTGGGAACGTCTAGCTTGTGTTAAGAATTTTTCTTGTAATTTGCAGAAAAGCAGGATAGTGCATAAGAAAATCTATTGAGTATAGAATATTCTGTGTGTATTTAACTTTAGCATTATGTGGCAACAGAACGTGTCGTTTGTTAAGAATCACAAGGACACTAAACTAGAATTAAAAGCAGAAACTAAGAAAAAGCACTTTTTGGAGCTGCAGTATGTGGGAAGAACCGATGGCATTCTAATGTCTTAGCAGACCTAAATTCTTTTGATGATATAGAAAATAAGATTTCTAAGTATATCCATGCCACAATGCTCAAAAATAAGAATAAGCAGAGCACAGCCTTAATATGACTATTGTTAAATATTACAAATGCTTGGTCACAACACCTTAAGATATTGACAGTTAGGTTGAGACAAGAAAACTGTAATTGGCTAAAACTGGAGAATTTTTTTATTTTTTTTTTGCAGAAGATAGACAATGCTATGAGCAGTGTGAGACTGATTTAAAAGAGAAGCTAAAAATTGCTAGTACTTAGAAGAAACTTTAAAGTCTGAAATTAGCCGTCTAAATAGTTACTTGATAAAGAAGAAGAGTTAGAAATCCTTTGGGAACGCCGTAAACCCAAATCCTCCTCTGATTATAAGAATGAAAAAGAAGGTAATATAAAGACCACTGCAAACAGGGGAGCAAATGATCCAGAAGAGTGGGGAGTAGGGATGTGAATCGTGTCCTCGATCGTCTTAACGATCGATTTCGGCTGGGAGGGGGAGGGAATCGTATTGTTGCCGTTTGGGGGGTAAAATATCGTGAAAAATCGTTAAAAATCATTAAAAATCGAAAAATCGAAAAACCGGCACATTAAAACCCCCTAAAACCCACCCCCGACCCTTTAAATTAAATCCCTCACCCTCCCGAACCCCCCCCCCAAATAACTTAAATAACCTGCGGGTCCAGCGGCGGTCCGGAACGGCAGCAGTCCGGAACGGGCTCCTGCTCCTGAATCTTGTCGTCTTCAGCCGGCGCCATTTTCCAAAATGGCGCCGAAAAATGGCGGCGGCCATAGACGAAAAAGATTGGACGGCAGGAGGTCCTTCCGGACCCCCGCTGGACTTTTGGCAAGTCTCGTGGGGGTCAGGAGGCCCCCCACAAGCTGGCCAAAAGTTCCTGGAGGTCCAGCGGGGGTCAGGGAGCGATTTCCCGCCGCGAATCGTTTTCGTACGGAAAATGGCGCCGGCAGGAGATCGACTGCAGGAGGTCGTTCAGCGAGGCGCCGGAACCCTCGCTGAACGACCTCCTGCAGTCGATCTCCTGCCGGCGCCATTTTCCGTACGAAAACGATTCGCGGCGGGAAATCGCTCCCTGACCCCCGCTGGACCTCCAGGAACTTTTGGCCAGCTTGTGGGGGGCCTCCTGACCCCCACGAGACTTGCCAAAAGTCCAGCGGGGATCCGGAAGGACCTCCTGCCGTCCAATCTTTTTCGTCTATGGCCGCCGCCATTTTTCGGCGCCATTTTGGAAAATGGCGCCGGCTGAAGACGACAAGATTCAGGAGCAGGAGCCCGTTCCGGACCGCTGCCGTTCCGGACCGCCGCTGGACCCGCAGGTTATTTAAGTTATTGGGGGGGGGGTTCGGGAGGGTGGGGGATTTAATTTAAAGGGTCGGGGGTGGGTTTTAGGGGGTTTTAGTGTGCCGGCTCACAATTCTAACGATTTATAACGATAAATCGTTAGAATCTGTATTGTATTGTGTTCCATAACGGTTTAAGACGATATTAAAATTATCGGACGATAATTTTAATCGTCCTAAAACGATTCACATCCCTAGTGGGGAGTGAGAATTTCGCCACTGCAGGCATCTGTGACAGGATGTTAAAGGCCAGGCCTGTATTTAGTTAGAAGTTTCATGGCATTTGTTATCAATGCAGGAGAAAAGTACATACAGCAAAAAATTGTCACAAACCCCTGGATTTTACATTCAGTATTTACCTTCCCTTCCCAGCAGGCCCGTAGATTAAGCTGGGGGTGGCTGACCACAGTCCTTCTACAATCTGGCACATCCAATACTTACAGAAAAAGTGGGGTGTTTGGCCTCAGCTGATGACCTAATGTAAAGTTTGTAATATTTTAATTGTGCAGCTATAGGTTGAGCAAAATGATTTTGTAGAAGCAGAGAGAGATCTGTCTAGTAAACTTTTTTCCTTTCCCCTCTCTCCCATCTATCCCACATGACTAAATTTGAAGGAATGTAAACAATTCTGATTTCTGTGATTAAGCAATCAGAATCTTTTAGTTAGAAGATAATCAAAGTAGTGCTTTTTAACCTTAACGGTGCTGCTCAGTTACTTACAGCTCGCCATTTAATACTTTGTAATGTGATTTAAAAGATTAAAATTAACCTCTCTTTGTATGTGAGATTTTTCTTTTACAGATTTACAAGAATAAAAGCTGCTGTACAGGAAGCTGAGGGTTTTTCTTTCTCCTAGATTTTGTTTGGTTTTTTTTTTTAACAGATCTGTTTTAAAAATTCTGATTTTTGCTTAATTTTGAATTAGTGATGAGAGTGCAGAGACTGTACTTTGAGACAGCTTCCAGAGTGCTGTGCTGCGAGACATATTCACATCATTTGTCATTGACCTCATAACTTGAAGTCATCCCACCCTTTGCCACAGAAGATACCTTGAATCTTTCATTTTATGGACTGAAGTGCTCAGAATTTCCTTGTTCCATCGGGGTGGCATTAATTAGACCATGTTTTTAAGTAATATGTATATCTCTTTGAAATATAATAACTGATTATCATGATGAAATATGATTGTGATACACTCAGTAATACCTAATCACACTGTTACTTGCAATTGCTACTATTTTGATTCTCACGTTAATGATACAGTCTGAACTGATGCAGTTTTATTGCTCTGTAGTTGCTCTTCTCTGTGTTAATGGTTCAGACAGTAATTATTTTTTTGTTAGAAAGACCTAGAAAAGATTTTTGAAACAGGAATTTTTTTTTTGGCACCTTCAGAGGGTTGGGGAGTCTGTACTACACGTGAGTTTAACTGTTCCAGATACCTAAACGATAAGGAGATTAGCAGGCTGTACGCTGCCAGTGGGAACATAAGAACATAAGAGGACACTGCCAGTGGGAACATAAGAACATAAGAGCACCACAAAGGACGGCTTCTACAAATTACAGATATTGAAAAGAATAAAACCACTTCTTCATTTTCAAGACTTCAGAACAGTCCTACAAGCCATAATTTTCTCCAAGATAGACTACTGTAACTCTATCTTGCTAGGTCTCCCTTCCTCTTCCTTAAAACCACTCCAGATGCTGCAAAACGCTACTGCCAGGATTTTAACAAACACCAGAAGAAGAGATCACATCTCCCCCATTCTCAAAAAATTACACTGGCTCCCAATTCACTTCAGAATACTCCACAAGACCATCACCATCATCCATAAAACCATCTACTCTCAAGCCCCACTCAATCTTCAAATCCCACTCAGACTATACTCCTCGTCAAGACCAATCAGAGAAGCATATAGAGGATCCCTACACGTTCCACAAACAAAAGTTACACACCATCAAACATTCAGAGAACGGGCCTTTTCCACCGCTGGACCATCATTATGGAATACCATCTCCCCTGACCTCAGACAGGAACCTTGCTTACCAACATTCAGAAAAAGGCTAAAGACATGGTTGTTTAGGCAAGCCTTTCCTGATCACATCTGACAATCACAATGGACTCTCATAACTTTCTCCAGAAATACTACATCCACCTGTAAATTTTCCCATTAACACTATGTAATTAATCTGAACACTATGTAATTAATTAATTTAATTCTTATTGACTAAATCATTCCAGCTACTCTTCTACTTCTCCAAGTTCTGATTTCCCTTGTTTTATTGTAACTTTCTTCTCTACCTATCATCACCAGTTTTTGTTCAATGTTATCACTCCCCTGTTTCCTGTAAACCAGCATGATATGATTTTATCATGAATGCCGGTATAAAAAAAGCTTTAAATAAATAAATAAATAAATAAATAAATAAATAAATAAGAAATTACCATGCTGGGTCAGACCAAGGGTCCATCAAGCCCAGCATTCTGTTTCCAACAGAGGCCAAATCCCGGCCACAAGAACCTGGCAATAACCCAAACACTAAGAAGATCCCATGCTACTGATGCAATTAATAGCAGTGGCTATTTCCTAAGTAAACTGATTAATAGCAGTTAATGGACTTCTCCTCCAAGAACTTATCCAAACCTTTTTTGAACCCAGCTACACTAACTGCACTAACCATATCCTCTGGCAACAAATTCCAGAGCTTTATTGTGCGTTGAGTCAAAAAGAATTTTCTCCGATTAGTCTTAAATGTGCTACTTGCTAACTTCATGGAATGCCCCCTAGTCCTTCTATTATTCGAAAGTGAAAATAACCGAGTCACATCTACTCGTTCAAGACCTCTCATGATCTTAAAGACCTCTATCTTATCCCCCCTCAGCCGTCTCTTCTCCAAGCTCAACAGCCCTAACCTCTTCAGCCTTTCCTCATAGGGAAGCTGTTCCATCCCCTTTATCATTTTGGTTGCCCTTCTCTGTACCTTCTCCATCGCAACTATATCTTTTATGAGAGGCGGCGACCAGAATTGTACACAGTATTCAAGGTGTGGTCTCACCATGGAGCGATATAGAGGCATTATGGCATTTTCCGTTCTATTAACCATTCCCTTCCTAATAATTCTTAACATTCTATTTGCTTTTTTGACTGCTGCAGCACACTGAGCTGATGATTTTAAAGTATTATCCACTATGATGCCTAGATCTTTTTCCTGGGTGGTAGCTCCTAATATGGAACCTAACATTGTGTAACTACAGCAACGGTTATTTTTCCCTATATGCAACACCTTACACTTGTCCACATTAAATTTCATCTGCCATTTGGATGCCCAATCTTCAAGTCTTGCAAGGTCCTCCTGCAA
Source organism: Rhinatrema bivittatum (assembly GCF_901001135.1). Taxonomy (NCBI): domain Eukaryota; kingdom Metazoa; phylum Chordata; class Amphibia; order Gymnophiona; family Rhinatrematidae; genus Rhinatrema; species Rhinatrema bivittatum. The sequence continues at coordinate 34,436,263 of NC_042616.1, read as the reverse complement.
TGTATCACAGTCTGCTTGTGATTTAACTACTCTGAATAATTTTGTATCATCTGCAAGTTTGATAACCTCACTCGTCGTATTCCTTTCCAGATCATTTATATATATATATATATTGAAAAGCACCGGTCCAAGTACAGATCCCTGAGGCACTCCACTGTTTACCCTTTTCCACTGAGAAAATTGACCATTTAATCCTACTCTCTGTTTCCTGTCTTTTAACCAGCTTGTAATCCACGAAAGGACATCGCCTCCTATCCCATGACTTTTTAGTTTTCGTTGAAGCCTCTCATGATGTGGTTGAGCAAGGACCTAAGACGATACTTCATCAAGGGGTGGAGAGGCACCCAAATAACTGCACATGTGGACGCAGGCTATACTGAGCGCAGTAGGCCTGATACTGGATAATCAATGAACATTGGCCTATATATATCCTGATGAGCTGGGTGTCCCCCAGAAGTCAGAGAGGCCAAACACATACAACAAGCAGAATGGAGATCGCAATGGATGACAGAAGATACTGAGACCAATCACTGTGGACACTCCTGGCAGGCCAGAAGCATGCCTTGCTACTGTTTTAAATTGGACAGATCTCTGTGTCAGTTAAACTCCAGGGCCATGCAGTTTAGATAGGGCTTAGGTATTGATAAGGATATTCTGACCCATTACACAGAGGGAGCTTTTCTTGCAAATATGGTAGTAGCCCTTGTTTTTCTATATTTGCTAGTCCTAAGCTTAATGCATGTTTATATCCAACAATTAATACACATTGTTCTGACCAATGTAAATATAGATTAGCAAACTTTTCAACTAAACACAAACTAGTCTGAAGGCCGCACAGCTGTTTCTGAAAACTGATAAGAACTTAGAGGGAGGGAAGCTGTTGTTTCCACAATCATTTGTAGTGTATTTATTTATTTATTTATTGATTTGTTTCCTGTGTTACCTCTGTACTTGTTATCTCACCTATTGTGTTCACCAATTAAGTCGACCACACCCTCTTACTATAGCCTCTTACACTGCTGTGGATTCCGGGACATGATTACTCAAGGGGTGGAGTGTAAGGGAAACTGCAGAATCAGCTAAGCACAGCATGTTTGCAGCACTGACATTCGGCCCAGAGAAAAGATGACCTGACCATCCATCCTTGAGTCTGGAATGCATTGTTTAGACTGGGACTGCTGGCACAGGCCTGATTCTAGGATAGTGAGTAATCCTGTCCCACATACACACAGTTTAGTTTGACACGCACACTTGTTTACATTAGGCTATAAAAGACAAACAGTTATGGCCCAGAGAGAGAGAGAAAATCTGCCTTTCCTTTGCAGACGTGCAAAGTGATATTTTTCCTTTGCAGACGTGCAAAGTGATGCTTTTCCTTTGCAGATGTGCAAGGTGATGAGACCCCTTCGCCTGTGATGCTCTCTCTCCTTTCCAGGCTGATGACTAAAAGGGTGTTGTGAGTATTGGCCGAGATACAGTGTACACACATATGTATATGCTTAGCACTATTTTAATGCTTAGAACTGTATATCTTTAGTGCTTAGAATTGTTAAGATTGTATATCAATAAACATATTATTTTTACTTTTACCTTGTTCTCGCTTACCTCATTCCTAACATCCCCCATGTGTAATTTTCGATATTTTTACATGGTTAATCAGTTTACTTTTATCTTCTCTGCTTATTGATAAAGCCTCCTCACAAGGTTCTCTTATTGTATACATCTCTTTCAGATCTTAGCATACTACATCTGAATGTATATTACTTCCTTTGCCCTCCCCCATGTGTAATTTTCGATATTTTACATGGTTAATCAGTTTACTTTTATCTTCTCTGCTTATTGATAAAGCCTCCTCACAAGGTTCTCTTAGGGGGTAATTTTCAAAGGAGTTACGCATGTAAATGTGACATACTATCGTAGCAATTTTCAAAAGCTATTTACTCGAGTAAAGTGCACTTACTTGAGTAAATCCTATGGACAATTCAATGGCATATATTGTAGCAATTTTGAAAAGCCCACTTACCTGAGTAAAGTGTATTTACTCGAGCAAAAACCAGTTTTGCTCGAGTAAATGCTTTTTAAAATCTGACCCTTATTGTATACATCTCTTTCAGATCTTAGCATACTACATCTGAATGTATATAACTTCCTTTGCCCTCCCCCATGTGTAATTTTCGATATTTTTACATGGTTAATTAGTTTGCTGTTATCTTCCGTGTTCTTTGTAAAGCCTGTTGCTGCATTATGTTAACTGTAAACCGAGCTGATGATCCCAACGTGTCTCGGTATATAAAAATGCTTAAATAAATAAATACATACATAAATAAATAAATTTCAGGCTTCTGGAGCTGAATGGATTTTCTTGGGCCCATTTCATCTGTCATTCAGAATGTAAGATTTGCTATCTTTATATGTAACTTTTAATACCTTTCTAGATATTATTATTATTTGCTTGCAATCACCTCTCCAATGCTTGCAGCTTACCATTTGTGTTATTATTCTCTTCCTTAAGTGCTCAAATAAACTTTTCATCTAATACCTGCATCCTGGTGTACTGACTGTGTATGTCTACATGTTTGTTGGTGAAACTGAGAAGTCCCCAAGTATAGAAGCCCCTCGGTATCTCCCTCTTTCCTGAGAATTAACCCCAAGGTAGGCCTGTGGGAGTGTAGGCAAGTCCCTCGGTATATTGTGTGTGTGCGAGGGCGAGAAACTCCTGGGGCGGGCTCAAGAGAAGTGAGGCGATGCCACAGCATGTTGCTCACCAGCTGATTCACCACTAAGGCCCGACCATGGTATGACATCAATCGCAGCAGTCCCCTCTACAACCTGAGGCAAGCTTCAACCTTCTTTCCAAGCTCGAGCCAGCTGATAGAGGCCGCGGTTTCCACGGCTCAAAGGGGAACTCCCAGATACTTCAGGGTCTCCCTGCTCAACGACAGGTTAGGGAGAACGTCCACCCTCTGCAGCCCTACCAGAAAGCTGGAGCATTTGGCCGAGTTGATCTTGGCCGAGGATGACGCCAAATAGACCTGCTGGCAGTCCTGCACCCTCTACAAGTCAGCAGGGTTGTGAGCCACTAGAAGGACGTCGTTGGCATAAGCCAACAAGGTGACCCTTATGTAAGACTCTCATAGCACTAGGATGGCAAGCCACCGGCGCAGCAGACACAGGAACAGTTCAATGGCTAGCGAGTACAACTGACCCAATAGGGGACACCCTTGACTCACTCCCAGCCCGAAAGTCAACGGTGCCACCATGGACCAGTTTACCTTAATGAGGCACTCTGCCCTGGAGTACAAGAAGCGGAGGTGCCTCACGAACTTTGGGCCAAAACAAACACCTGTAAGGTCCCCATGAGACAACTGTGATCCACCCTGTTGAAGGCCTTCTCCTGATCCAGGGGCAAAAAGGCCACCGGCAAACCAGGCCTATTAGCCAGCTGGATAAGATCCTGGAGCAAAAAATTTGTTATCAAAAACGGTGCTTCCGGGGATTGTGTAAGTCTGGTCCACGTTTTATTGACAATCCTGACATTCCCACAGCAGCACACAAGGAGAGGTCAATAACCGGGCCTAGTCCCCTGGGCAGGGGTTGAGGAACTAGCAGCGGGGGAAGCAGGAATGGTGCCGTTCCCGTCTCGCTTGGTTCCCCTACTTTTTTTTTAGCTGCCAGGGTGGCTAAGGAGGTTTCGACAGGAACACCCCCCTCCCATATGACTCTCCGGGGAGGAGGGGTAAGGGTGGTTTTGACAGTGGCAGCCACATGCATGGTAAGTGGGGTAGTGGTGATGCCATTCCTGCTCTGCCGAAGTTCTAATACCCCCTTCAGTCAACATAATGGCTGGGGGGTGAGGATGGGTGAGGAGGGTGTCGATACCCGGGTTCAATTCCCGGCTTCTTCACCATTGCTGAGTAGGCTGATGGTATTTCTGCTGAAGGAAAAATACCAGGCCTGCCTTGAATGCCAGACTTTGCAAAAAGAAGTTATAAACAACTCTTGCAGGACCTCAGAGATAACAATGTGAGACACAGGAGGAGGAGGAGGAGACAGCGCGGCAAGGGTACGAAGCGGCTTATCTGGGAAGGATGCAAGGGAGAGTTGAGATAAGAGGGAGACATAGCATAAGCGTAATAAACTTTGTTGTGTGAATTTTGCAAGCAGAAGCCAGAAGGCGTGCTGATTTTGGTTTTTTTAACCTGTTATAAGTAGAGCTGATAAGAAGCAGTTTTTTAAGCATGAATGTTCCTGCGCGAGAAATGTGCTAGCTATAGCCATTATGTAAGTATGTAGGATTATTCTTTCTCTGTCGGTATATCCATTTTCCTGTTGCTTATGTATAGTATATGAATGACATATAATAAAAAATAGAAACGTAAAAGATTCAGAGTTGTTCTTGTAAACAAATGGGATTTTTAACAAGGGTTAGGGGTGGAGGCAGGGGCTGGTATCACTCCAGCCTCTACTGATTGGGTCTCCCCAGGGATAGGTTAGTTAATGTGCTTTAGTTTTCGCTTTCTTCCCCAGAGGTTTCTCCAAGGAAAGAGGTGGGGTTCTGGTGGGGGGCTTCACCCCTATACCTAGGGTGAACAGGGGCAGCTCAGGGTTTACCTCTCGCCATAACTCCCCCTTGCTGGCCACCTCGGCGGCCTTGCCCACTAACACCCGGTGAAGCTGGGGCTGGGCCGGAACTACTGGGGCAGGATCCGGTGACCGTTCCCCCCCCCCCTTCTCATCCTTTTCCAGTCAGCTGCGGCCCCCCCTGGGAGCAGCTGGTGTCCCTCCTACCTTCAGCCTGGGGGGGGAGTGCGAGGAGATCCCCTTCATTCCAGTTCCCTGTTCTCCAGGCTTTATCAGTTACTTTTGACTGGAAATGCTTTGTCAGCCATGGTTTCCTTATGGAAAAAGGACAGACCACAAGGGATATAGGAAGTGGGGATACAACCGAAAAAGGGGTAAGCACTTTGGCCTTTGGGGGGCAAAGGAAAAGAAAAAAAGGAGAAAAACTGCTTCTCTCACTCTCTCTACTATTTTCGGGGGAGGGGCGGGGAAGGCATCTTCCCTACCGAGGACCAGTTAAGGAGGGTTTCTGATTTCAGAGTAACACAAAAATCCCCTTTATACTATGTGGGGAAGGCCAGCATTAATTAGCACTGGCATCTGAAACGCCCCGACCTAAGAGCGTAAGAAGGGACTGAAAACGAAAAAGGGAGACAAAAACTGAAACGGACAGAATGCCTAAGAGGAGGAGGGGCGGTTTTTAAAACTTGCGGGTTTTTACTACCCTTCCAGCAAGATCAAATACACTAAATTGGGGGGAGGGGGAGTGTTAAAGGTGGTAGTAGCCTGCTTTAACCTGTCCTGCGAGAGGCTTGGGTGTTTGTTCCCCAGGCAGCACAGACGGCTGCCAAATGCAGCTGGGGGAGAGGGGGGGAGCACGCTTGTGCCTGACGGGCAGAGAAGTCTCCCTGGAAAGAGACCGTTGCAATGAGTGGAGCTGCTCTGCAGCTGGGAATGGCTGCGGGCAGAGAAGGTAAATCAGACTGCCTGTCACTGCCAGCAACTTAAAACAGGGATTAACCTGGCAGCGAAAGAAACAATGAACACATTACAAGAGGCAGAGCAACTGAAAACATAATGAACTGAGGAGTGCAGGTGAGGGAAACACAGTTTCGAGAGGCGGGGAATAAGGTAGCTAGTTGGGGGTGAGAGGGAGCTAGCTGGATTTGGCCTTCTCATCCCCTCTAAACTACCTTAGTGTTGGCAAGGCTGGCTAACCTGCAGGGCTCCCCCCCCCCCCCACCCCCACGGATTGCTGGGGAGGAAAAACGAGTCCCTAACAGAAGTGTGTGTGTATCAAAAAAAAACCCCCGTGTGACTTGCTGCAGCAAGCTAACTGAATCAACAAGAACGCCCCCTTCTCCTTCTGGAGATGGAGGAGCCCGAGCTGGGGAAGAGCTAAGCGTTTGTCTCTTGCTGCAACAGAGGGAGAGGAAAGCCTAGAATCAAAACTGCTGGGAGGGGGCGAGGAAAGTTGAGAATCAGAACTGGGTGGGGAGAAGAGCCTTTTAGCTAAATCTGACTGTTAGCTGCAGGAAAGGTTCAAAGCAGCATCTTGTCCTGCCAGGCGCAGTCTGATGACATCACACAAAAGGAGGAAGAACTTTATCCTAAGGCCACAAACTGCTCTGCCTCTGTTCTCAGAATAAAGTTTCACTGCCGCCTCAGTGATGTCATCAGTCTGCGCTCTCATTGGAAAGCTGCCAATCCTTCAGTGGGACGTCATCAGTCTGCACCGGGCGGCACGTGGAGGTGCGGCTCTCTGCGGTATTTTTGAGTTTCAGATGCAGGAAATGAGCGATTTTCCTTCCCTCTCCCAGCTACAGAGCTCTGATTGTCAGTTTTACTCAGCTCTTCCCCAGCCCGAGAAAGAGGCCCCCCAATTCGTTTCTGATCCTGAAAGCAACAAAAGCAGAGAGGAAAATGCCTGCAGGAGCTTCTGCTCAGGTAGGAAATTGTTCCGCCACTTCCTGCCGTCTTTTTAAAAAACACAGGGATGATAACTTTAAAACTAGCGTTCGGGCCGATGCAGTAAAGTGCGCTCAGGCTGAGCTCATTGTTAGTCCCCGTTTGGCCACGCGTTTTTGACTCGCTATTTTTACCCCTTATACAGTAAGGGGTAATAGTGTGTGGAAAATGCGGGGCCAACCCCCTCCCCATGTTGATGGGCCTGTTAGTCATTCCCGCGCAATACAGAAAGTAAAATGTGCAGCGTTAATTTCGGCCGGCACCAGAAAATGTGCAGAGTTAATTTCGGCCGGCAACAGAAAAGTGTACTGAAAAGCAGAAAAAACTGCTTTTCTGTACACCCTCTGACTTAATATTATAGCGATATTAAGTCGTAGGCCCCAAAAATTAAAAAAAAGTTAAAAATCGGCCCGCGGGTTGGAAGACGGATGCTCAATTTAGCCGGCATCCGTTTTCCGAACCCATGGCTGTCAGCGGGTTCGAGAACCGATGCCGGTAAAATTGAGCGTCGGCTGTCAAACCCGCTGACAGCCTCCTTTTACCACGGGCCCTAATTTGTATATGGGCCGATACTGAATTGCGCGCGCTCGCTGGCTCTCCCACGACTTTTACTGTATCGGCCCATTTGTGCGCTAGGATTGCCAGCTACCCGGTTTTTAAGTTACCGTATATACTCGTGTAGAAGTCAATTTCATATATATGTGGAGGGTATTTTTTGGGCACCAAAATTTAAAATTATGTCACAAGTGTATAAATCGAGGGTAAAACCTAGGGGGCTTATGAAATGGTGACATCATACTAAGAAACAAACCGATAACATTTTTTAAAAGGAGAATAAAGTGTCTCATAAGAAATATTTAACAACTTAAGAAAATATCCCTGCTGTTTGAATCCTTGCCTCCCTCCCCCATGGCTGTACCTGCTATTTGACTCGTTCTCTTTTATTCAAATCCTTCCAATTCTTCATCATTGGAATGTCCGAATAAATCGTGGAACTGTTTTTGGTGACACCATCAGCATAAATGTTGTCTTCGCTGTCGCCATTTGTTGAATCATCATCTGATACTGATTCGTCTTTGTCTTCATAGATGGTGTCATCTTTTGATCCATCCATAGCATTGCTAATGCTGCATTTCAGGAATGACTTCTTGACTATTTCTGGTGGAATTGATTCCCAGGCATCCTTTACCCATTTCACTACTAAATCAATATCTGGTTTTGTTTTCTGTAACTGTGGAAGTGTATAGCACAGGGAGGCAATGTGGCACATTTAAAACTAATCGGAGAAAGTTCTTCTTCACTCAACGCACAATTAAACTCTGAAATTTGTTGCCAGAGGATGTGGTTAGTGCAGTTAGTATAGCTGTGTTTAAAAAAGGATTGGATAAGTTCTTGGAGGAGAAGTCCATTATCTGCTGTTAATTAAGTTGATTTAGAAAATAGCCACTGCTATTACTAGCAACGGTAACATGGAATAGACTTAGTTTTTGGGTACTTGCCAGGTTCTTATGGCCTGGATTGGCCACTGTTGGATACAGGATGCTGGGCTTGATGGACCCTAGGTCTGACCCAGTATGGCATGTTCTTATGTTGTTTCGCTACTAAATCAATGTCTCCTTTTGTTAACTTTGCTTGACCAGAACACATCCATTGTTGTCATATATATCGCAATTGATCCTTGAAAGGCTTGTGGAGAGAGACATCTAACGGCTGGAGCATTGATGTCAGATCTCCTGGAATCACTGCTAATGTGATCACCATTTTCTTTGCATCATCCTTCACATCCTCTGTTATATGTGCACGGAACATATTCCTACACCAGTAGTGATTGTCATTTTCTTAGCCCCGTGCCTGGTTGCCTACGCCACACATCGCACAGCCACCATTTCGTTCCCTAATCCAGTCAACCTTTAGGATGAACCTGAACAGTTACACCTGCTGGAATTTTTAGGTTCTTCGGCATTGTTTTCCTTTTGAGTATTATCACCAGACGCAGTTTTGTGCCATCTACCTGCTGCGACCGTCGCTGCCCGACGTCTTCACTCCACCCTCTTTTCCTCTGTGGCGACTCACTCTGGGGTTGAAGGACGGCTGGGTGCCGCGGCGTCTCCCTGACGAATTCCTCCGGCGTCCCTTGACCGGCTCGACGCTGCAAATCCGCCATGTTGCCTGAAGTCTAAGGCGCGCGCGTGCTCCGATTGAAGTACCAGCAAGGGCGCGAACCTCAGGGGCGTCCCCCTGCGATGACGTCATCCGGTTCCGATATTTAAAGGTCTCTGCCATTGCTAATAAACCGCGTTAGCAAGGATTCGTTCTAGCTACTCTGCCTCCTCGGACTTACCAGAGGTACCCGCTCCTCGGGGGCCTTGCTCTCTCTTTGCCTTTCAGGTTTACAGACAGGAACCGGTACTCGCTCCTCGAGGGCCCTCGTTCCTGACTCTCTGCTGATTCTCTTCTGCCTGGAAGCTATCGCTGCCTACATCATTGTGAGTTGCTATTGCTCTCTCAGAGCTTTCCCTGCAACCAGGTACTTGCTCCTCAAGGGCCTACTCTTTCCAGCTGCTGAGCCTCTCCGAGACCATTAGTGTGAGTGTTGTCATCTAGTTCTGTTCATGAACTCTGCATACCCTGCCTACTCACTGTCTACAGTTTCTCAATAGCTCAGCCATCCTGGGATCGCTGTTCCAGTATCTGAGGGACTTCAGCCCTGCCGGGCACTTCAGCTCACTACTGCCACCTCTGGTGGTTTAAAAAACCTGTTTAATAAAAGAACTAATGTGTGTCTGTCTCCATACTCTAAGCCTAGCCGGTGGTCCCTCTCTGGATCTTCCCCCGGGAGCGTGGTCATCTGCCACCGGCCCAAGGATCTACCCACAACTATCACCAGAATTATTACAGAAATAACTCCCCTATCTGATTGCTCCTCCCATCAGCATAGCGGATTATTACACTACCAGGGACAATAGGACCACTGTGAAATGAGTCTTTTCATGACCTGTTGTGTTTACAAGTGTGGTCTTCTCACCAACGCCAGCTACAGTGCGATTGCCAGGCATATCAAATGTCATAAGTGTTTCATTCATATCACCAATGTTATTCATATCGAAATGATTCTTTATTCTCTGCTGAATCATGAATTTGTGGAATGAACAGATCTTTTCATCAAGCTCTTTAGGCAGTTTCTGTGACATCTCCGTGTGCTGAAGAAGGCACAATCCATATCGGTTCATGAACCACGAACACCAACCAGACTATGCTGTGAATTTTTCAGACCTTTGGTCCCTGAATATTTTTCTTCTTCTGCCATTTCAAGGGCACAAATCCTAATGCTCGAGTGAGTCACAATATAGCCATTCTGTCTGCATCCATTACCCAGTCATTCAAATCCTTTTTCCATTCCTTCAAAAGGCGCAATTTTGAAAACGTAAGGCTTCTTTGACTTTGGCATTTCTAGCAGCTTTTCTTCATTTTTCTCTCTAATCTCTGATGAGTTTTTTCCACTAATGTCAAATTCTCTTGCAGCTGCACAATTATTGGCCTCCTTGCACGTTCTGTAGCCTTCAGTTTTAGCGATGCGGTGGTAAGATTGCTCTCTCTTTTTCTTCTCAGCGCTCATTTTCCTGAGGGTAAGATGTCCGTATTCTAATGGCTGTCCCTGCTGTCTGAATCCCTCCCTCCTTAACTCAGCCCCTGCTACCTGGGCAAGGTTGGCACTTGCATTTGCTCAGGAACATCCTTCCTCCTCTCCGGCGGCCTTCCAGTGTAGTGGTAGGATAGCTTCTCCCCCACAACTCCTTCAGATCCCTTACTCGAACACTCGCTGCCACTATGAGGGTGACGATGAGCTTGAGGCCGCTCAGGCGTGTCCCATTGGTGCTCTTTGAACCACGTGGTTCTAAGTGCTCCTGTCAGGCCCTGGCTTGGGAGGAGGGAGGACGCGCCTGCAGACCTGCAAGTGCCACCGTACCGGCATTATGTGGATTGACCCGTGCAGAAGACGATCGCAATATTATTAAGGACCAGTTTTGGGGGTAAACTTTTTCCACTTAATGCACGATATCATACGGGTAACCGGACACTGTATGTCCAGTCGAAGCTGTTTGCATCTATATGTTAGAAGTTTTTAAAAAATTGCAGAGGAAACACTACCTATTATTATTTCTAAAGTCTATTATATTCCACCTATGAAGAAGACTGGGATGGATTCTGATAACGTTCAAAACTGGGCGCTCAAGGGAAACACCAGATCTGGACATTGCAGAAATCCGTGAACAATCAGGGGAGAATGTGGCTACACCAGCCCACTTAATTGTAGTACTTTTACTTCAATCAGACAGGGAATGGGTTTAAAAAAAAAAAAAAAACTTCTCCCACCGTACCGAAATGTTTCTTAGGTCTTAAAGTACAGATTTTTTTCCTGACCTCTCGATGTCTACGCAGAAAAGGCGTCGTCAATTTCTTGTGTTAAAGCTACAAATTTTTGGAAATGCTAGGTTTATTTTGTTGAAATTCCCCTGTAATGTTTGATTAAGTTTCACGGCAATTCCTTTTTTGTTTTTCCAACTATCCCAATTAATTTCCTTTCTAACCAGTAAAAAGAATGCAGTGGTTTCTTCCTCCCAGCAATTTGAATGTTATGCTTCTAAAAGTGTAATTAAAGGTCTGTCATAGAGAAACCTCACCCCTATCTAGTAAATATTTGATTAAAAATTTCCTATGTCGTGTGAATTTTGGCCCATTATGGAGGGCTTAATGATATACAACGCAGCTTGTAATTGAGGATTTCTTTCTGTAGAATTTACCTTTAGTATTATTATTATTATTATAATCTATTAAGAATAGAATGAGTGGAAGATAACATATCTTATATTTTGGCTAATTTGTTTTTGTCAACTTGTTTAAGTTGATTGTTAAATGCTGCGAAGTGTATGCATTTCATTTCAAGTAACTCTTGACATATTTTGTAAAATGATAAATAGAAAAGAAAAGGAAAAAAAAAAGCTGTTTGCAAGGCCCTGGGGACAGCGTCTGAACTGTGCCTGCTGCACACAGCCATCAGCGTTTGGTATACATGACTGTGGCATCAGTCCTCCAATCAGCTGCCTGGTTCTTTGTCTCAGAAGGAGGTGCAGGAGGGAGAGCATGCAGGGTCTTTGCCTGCACGCTGGAACTGAATGTCGTAACTACCTTTTCTCTGCCCGTCCTTCCTGCAGCTTGATCGGTTATGCTGTACCACCCACTGCCACGGTCCCTTCCCCTTCCCAGGCCGAGACTTGCACAGCCTGCCAGTACAGCTGCCTCTTCAATGCCCATGGCTCAGCCTATCGGAACTGCAGTCTCTTTTTTTTTTCCCACCTCAGTGGCTGCCTCTCTGCTACTCACTGTAGGCTGTGCCTTCCTTTCTCTACCTCTGGTCTTCACTCTGCCTGACTGCTTTAGCCTCACATCGCTCCAGGCTGCCAACCCCCCACCCCTCTTTCCTCGTTTTTTTTTTTTCTTGTATTCTACTTCCTCTGCTGGTCCCATGGCCGACCGTTTCTCTTATCCTGACTGCTGCTGTGGCAAGCCAAAGCTAGACAATACACGGGCCGATTACAGTAAAAATCGCAGGAGAGCGGGCGAGCGCAGGACACCCTCCTGTGCGCGCAATACAGTCATTTAATTTATTTAAATTAGGGCCAGTGGTAAAAGAGGCGCTAGGGACACTAGCCCTAGCGCCTCTTTTGGGACAGGAGCAGCGGCTGTCAGCGGGTTTGACAGCCGCTGCTCAATTTTGCTGGCGTCGGTTCTCGAGCCCGCTGACAGCCACGGGTTCGGAAACCGGACGCCGGCAAAATTGAGCGTCCAGTTTTCGAGCCGCAGGCCTACTTCGAAATTTTTTTTTTTCGTTTTTTACCCTTTGGGACCTCCGACTTAATATCGCCATGATATTAAGTCGGAGGGTGCACAGAAAAGCAGTTTTTACTGCTTTTCTGTGCACTTCCCTGGTTGCCGGCAGAAATTAACGCCTACCTTTGGGTAGGCGCTAATTTCTGAAAGTAAAATGTGCGGCTTGGCTGCAACATTTTCCTTTCTGAATCGCGCGGGAATACCTAATAGGGGCCATCAACATGCATTTGCATGTTGCGGGCGCTCTTATGTTCGGGGAGGGGGGGGGTTGGACGCGCATTTTCGACGCGCTATTACCCCTCACTGAATAAGGGATAACAGCTTAGCGCGTCGAAAACGCGCGTCCAATCGCAGGTTAACAGTGCGTTCAGCCTGTCAGTCAGGTAACGTAAGGAAAGAAAAAAAATCTTAATTGGCTCCTTAGCAAGTTGGAATTACCTGGTGTTAAACAAAAATGTAGTGTACTGCAGTGACCCCCCCTCCCTGACCAGCATCTCCTCCCTTCCCCTCTCTCTGCTCAGCATCCCCAGCCCTAAACCCCAGTCTCCCATTTTTCTGCTTGCTTTCCTGAGAATCTGTTGCTGGACCATGCTGTGGCCCCAGGGAGCACGGCTGGTCATGGGAGGTGCCTTTCTGGGTGACATGACTGGCCAGCTGAGTCAGCAGGTGCATAGGGCCTAAGGAGGGCTCACGTCATTACAGTGATGGCACCCAGGCCCCTGATGGGGGTGCTTCAATGCCCCCCCCCCCAAGACCTTGCAAGTTGCACCGTGTGCAGTTGCCCACCCTTTCTGATAATCCTGGCTCCCTCTCTTTCCCCCGCCCCACGTGTGAGAAAGGGTGTGCGCATTGTGGAAGGAGGATGTGTGAGAGAGCATGAGAGGAAAAAAGCATGTGTAAGTGAGAGACAGCACACACACAATCTAGGCTGACATTCAACGAACACGTGCACACACACATACAGGCTGACGTTCACGCACACGCACACACACATACAATCAGGTTGACGTTCACGCAAACACACACACACACAATCCAGGTTGACGGTTCACACACGCACAATACATACAACAATCCAAGCTGACGTTCACGCACACACACACCACACACACACACACACAATCCAGGGTTGACGTTCACGCACACACACACACACACACAAACAAACCAGGACTTCATCTTCACGCACACTTACATACACACACACAATCCAGGCTGGCATTCACAATACACATTTCATGCACCATCTCAAAAAACCACATATACAATCCAGGGCTGCATTCACTCACATACACACACAATCCAGGCTGACGTTCATGCACACACACACACAATCAGGCTGATTTTCACACACATTCACGCACACACTCTCTCACACACACACAAATCCAGGCTGAAATTCACACACGTCACACGCGCACACACACAAAATCCAGGGCTGACATTCACACACAGTCACGCACACTAATTACACACAATCCAGCCTGACATTCACACACACAGTCACGCACTCTCACACACATGCTGACATTCACGCACACTCACACACGCACACACTATCCAGGCTGACATTCACACACACAGAAATTCCAGGCTGACACACACACACAAGATCCAGGCTGCCATATACACACGTGCGTACACACACAATCTAGGCTGCCATTCACATGCACACATAATCCAGGTTGCCATTCACACCGGCACGCGCACACAACCAGGCTGCCATACACCCACCCACGCATGTGCGTACACACACACACACACCACACGCAATATCCAGGCTGCCATACATCCACGCGCGTGTACACACAAGCAATATCCAGGCTGCCATACACACACGCGCACACACGCATGCAATATCCCAGGCTGCCATAAACACACATATGCGCACGCACATAATATCCAGGCTGCCATACACGCCAGGGTGCACACACCCATACACAATCCAGGCTGCCTTTCACATGCACACACAATCCAAGTTGCATTCACACCTACATAATGCAGGCTGCCTTTCACACACGCATGCACACGCAATCCAGGCTGCCATACACACATACACACACACAATATCCAGGTGTTCTTTCTCACACATACACAATACCAAGCCATTCACACAAACACACAATCCAAGCCACCATTCCCTCACACCCACACACACACCACAAGCCAGGCTGTCATTCACACACACACTGGATTAATAATGTACATTGATTCAAGAGGACACATTCTACACCCAGAGTCGCGTTGCCTGACCCATGCACATATTAATTATGATAAGTTGGCCTCTCTGGCTTCCTTCTTGAGCTAGCACTACCCTCATTAATTAACAATATATTAATATCTTAAGGGGTTATTTAGTAAACATTTTTCCCATAGACACGAATGGGAGAAAAGCCTTAGTAAATCATGCCCTTGTTTTGGCCAATCCTCTTTCCTATCCCCGCAGGGGATATGAATAATTTGCTCCTTTAAAACTAAGGATTTTAGAAAAGAACGAAAGTAAGGGAGCTGCTTTAGTAACGCGGAAGGCGCTGCCACCCTTTCCTACTCCCTGGGGTAGGGCAGGGTCACAAGGGGGAGAAACTTCTGCTTTCTCCTCTTATTATTAAATCCTTTTCATACTTAAGTCACCTCACTGAGCGGGACCCGGACTGTTCTAGCAGTCACCAAGAAACAAAAAATTTTCGGGTAAGACATAATTTTGCCTCCTGCTAGACCTCCTGCTAGACCAGTCAGTACCATAGAGAACATATCTAAGCTGCTACTCTCTTGTCTTTATCTTTATTAAAACTTGTTAATCTCCTAATATTAGGTGATGTACACAGGATAAACATACATAAAAATGTTGAACAGAATTGTACAAACATCTAATTAGCCTGTTCCCAGTTATTAAAAGATGGGAGGCTATGAGTGTAGACCATAGGACGCTTGACTCAAAGGCCACAGTAGACCTAGTGTTTCGTGAATGAGTGCAGAGACCCATGGAGCCATTTTGTAAATCTCTTCTGGGGATCCCCTTGATACTTTTACCCATGATGATGCTGCTTGTGCTCTGGTGGAGTAGGCATTGCCGTTCTTTCGGTACTATTTTCCCTTTCGCTATATTACACTGAGCTGATTGTTTCCTTGATCCACTGCAGTAACGTTGATGCCCTTCACTGGTGCTCTGAAGCAGGAGATGGCTACTACCTGTGCTTTTATGGAAGTGAAGGCCAATCCTTTGTTCAGACCCTGCTGGATAAATTCCAAAATGCTGGCTATATCTGTTTTCCAAGGAAGTCTTCTGTTTGCCAGACAGAAGCCCTCAAAGAGGTGCCAGGCTTGATTGTAAGCTAAAAAAGTTGAGGGTTTCTTTGCACTCAGCATTATTGATATGACCTGGGGTGAGTATCCTTTCTTTCTCAGGCATGCCATATGACAGAGTGGGACTTGGATTTCCAGCTACACAGGCCCTGTTGTAGGAGTCCTTGCCCCCGCTGGAAGATGCAGTGGGGTGAATGGCAGCCTGTATTGTGTGTGTGTGTGTGAATGGCAGCCCGGAGTGTGTGTGTGTGTGTGTAAATGGCAGCCCGGAGTGTGTGTGTGTGTGTGTGTGAATGGCAGCCCAGAGCGCGCACGCGCGCGTGTGTGTGAATGGCAGATCAGAGTGCGCGCGTGTGTATGAATGGCAAACCCGGAGCGCACACGTGTGTGTGTGTGTGTGTTGTGTGTGTGTGGGTGAATGGCAACCCGGAGCGTTGTGTGGGTGAATGGCAACCGGAGCATGTGTGTGTGTGGGTGAATGGCAGCCTGGAGTGTGTGGGATGTGTGTGAATGAATGGCATCCAGGAGAGTGTGTGTGTGAGTGAATGGCAGTCTAGAGTGTTGTGTGTGTGAGTGATTGGCAGCCTGGAGTTGTTGTGTGTGTGTTGTGTGAATGAATAGCCCCCAAGTCTCCCTTTTCACCAGCTTACACAGATTGAATAAAATCCCAGAATACCGTACATATGGCAGGGGCCGAATTGAGTATTCCAGATTGCAGCTATATGACAAATACCCTTCCCTACATGTACCAAGGAAGCCAATAGTTTACCTTATTTATCCCCAAATTTAAACAGTTGATATTTATAATAAAACAGATCCGTGGGTTCTCTGATGCAAAAAAGAATTCAGCACCACCTGGGAGGACTGCAAGGCTGTTCGATTAGTAGGCATAGGAGAAGCCGCAATCTAATCTCTCGTGCTTAACCTGTTCCTCTAACGCCAAGCGCCTTTAATCTAATGTCTTCCAAAGGATGTGGTTAGTGCAGTTAGTGTAGCTGGTTTCAAAAAAGGTTTGGATAAGTTCTTGGAGGAGAAGTCCATAACTGCTATTAATCAAGTTACTTAGGGAATAGCCACTGCTATAATTGCATCAAAAAAAAAAAATCCAGGAGAGTGTGTGAGTGAGTGATGGCAGTAGAGTGTGTGAGTGAGTGATGGCAGCCAGGCGTGTATGTGTGTGTGAATGGCAGCCTGGATTGTGTGTGTGAGTGAGTGAATGGCAGCCTGGATTGTGTGTGTGTGAGAATGGTATCTTAGATTGTGTTTGTGTGTGGGAATGGTAGCATAGAGTTTGTGTGAGTGAATAGCAGTCTGGAGTGTTGGTAGCATAGAGTTTGTGTGAGTGAATAGCAGTCTGGAGTGTTGACCCCAACCAGGACAGGTAAGGGCCAGCTTTGGTAGAAGACTACTGAGAATTACCTCCAACCACGCCTTCTTGTAGTGGCGTGATGTCATGGAAGAAAATTACAGAGAGGACATCCCTTGCATTGGGTAGGTTGAATGGTGGTGGTAATGTTACTGAATAACAACACACTTATTTATAAGTACAGAAGTTTTACTTATAATTCTGAGAATAAGCAATAAAAGCATACAAGCTTAGATTTTGCATTAAGAATATTACAAAGATACTTCCCCTCACAATTTCTAGTGTGAGTCTTATATCTTGTAAAATCGGAAACATCTGTCTTTAACCATGTCCAACAGGCTTTCCTCTGAGCTGTTCTTTCTTCTGATCTAACCAGTCTATTCTTGACTTTGGTCTTCTATACTAATTTTCTTGACCTATGTTCCAGTGTCTTCTCTGGGCTACTCCCATAAATTCTTGCCATCTGTTGAGACTTCAACTGTCTGTTCTAATCATGTCAGCAATAGATAATCGGGGATTAAAGATCAATAAGAACATGCCATAAAAAACAATAATAATAAACAATCTACTTTTAATATTATAATGAGCTAATATTTTTTTAACTTTTGTGTAAAGAGCAAAGATATCATATTCTTACTATACAGAAGAAAAGACCTCAGACTTTATCAGAAGGCTGCTCAGGCTTGTTGATCACAAGTCTCATTTCAGGCTTTGAATAATCATGGTCAAAAAACTTCCATTCCCCCTAAAGATTTACTAGTTGGAGTTTGGTGTTGTAAGTTGGACTTTGAGTGAAAGAAGATTATAGAAATGTATAGGAGGGAAAGTAGTGACCAAGTAAACAAATAGAAAATAATTCACCATTAAAATTTAAAAAGAATATATTTTTATTAAAAGGAAATTGTAAATAATAAAATAATAGGGAGGATGGAGGTTTTTTGATCAATGATTATTCAAAGCTTGAAATGAGACTTGTGATCAACAAGCTGGTCTAATCATATCAACACACAGTTAGATATGGTCAGGTTGCTGATGTCCTGTTTTCCTGATATCTTCAGTTAGCCTCATGAGTAACTGCTTGTTAATATAATCTGATCTTCATGATTTGTTTCTTGTTAAAGCAAACTAACTAAAATGGCATATGTATTCTCAAAACTTATAGGCTTTACATCAAGTAATTATACTAGCTATATAGTGATTATCTTTGTTCCATTAATTTATATTGCTTTACAAAGTTCTTCACATTAACTCTATTTATTTAATTTGCTTTTATATACCGAGATTCAGCAAATGCCATCATGTCGGTTTACATACAACAATTTGAAAAAATAAAAAAGAGGATACAATGTAACAAAATATAACAAATGAAGAAACAAATGAGATGTGTATTACAAGATATATATGTCATATATGTTAGGAATAGGAATGTGATTAATGAATGAAGGTGGGTTGAAAAGCGGGAGAGTCATGAGAGGGATGGGTTAAAGAATGTAGTGAAGGAAAAAATAGAGGGAAAGGGGATAGGATAATGGAAAATTAGGGAAACATATAAATGAAGATGGGTAATTGATCTTAAGACATTATAAATGCTTTTTTGAATAGCCAAGTTGTTTTTTTTTAAGTTTTTGTTGTTTGTTCAAGTCTTATTTCTGTGGGTAGAGTGTTCCATAAGGCTGGTCCTGGATTGGAAAAAGCTTAAATAATTTTTTAAATTCTTAAATAATTTTTCCACATCCCTCTTGTACTGACTGGACTAGCAGTCATCAAGGAAAGCAAATTATCAGGTCAGACATAATTTTACCTTCTACACTGACCAAGAGGCTGACAGCAGCAGGGAGGAAGAGCATCTACAGTAGCAGTGGAAACCCATCGGGTAGGACGTAGAGCATGGGACTGAGTGTAGTGGGATCAATCACTTGGTTACAGCAAAGGTGGAAAAAGTTATTACAGACTGAATTATTGGAATAAGTGGTGGGGGGGGGGTGGTGGGGGGGGGGGGCAGGTATTTCAAGGAAATGCCAAGGTATCTATTCCCATCACATTTTTGTACAGTATTGCAGTCAATATTATCGAGCCTACATTGGCCTTTGGGAGAATACTATCAGAATATGGCTGCACACATGAGTGCAGGGGTTTGACTTCATGATCGAATCACATCACATTAGTTTTGTGATCGCTACACTGGCTTCCAATCTGCTAGTGAAAATAATTTTGACTGTTTTGTAAGGCCTTGAATCAACAGGCACCAATACGTATCTCCACAGCACTTAAAATGTATTGACCGTCATGGAATTGAAGATCTAGTAATAAGGGCCAGCTTGAAGTTCCATTTCTAAAACCAGGACATGCAACTGAGGCCAAGGAGCGAGCATTTTGTGTAGTGTTTAGCCCCCTTCCATTAATCCCCTTATAGGTGGGACTTTACCAGAAGGCTGTTCAGGGCTAAACCTTTGAGGCGCTTCTCCCCATGTAACAGGTAACAATCAGAAGACTTCAGGACCTGGTCCGAGAAAGAAACGTTTATTTGCTAGCAATAGATGCAGCTGACATGTATCAGTAAGACTGCATGACCCCGCCCCGCAGGGTATCACCTTAAATACATTCCACATTTCTTATCTTTACACATGCGTCTTACACATTGCTGAGCAAGCATTTGCCAACGTGGAGCTTTTCTGATTCTTCCTTTGTTCCTGCTTCATGTCAAGTGAGCACTAAACGTCATTCACGGGAAGCCAGAGGTCTACCGGGAATGGTAGTTCTGTAGAAGGCATGATGATTTGCAGCTTTGTAACAGTAGCATTATCCTATATACTCAATGCTTCCTTTGTCTTGGTCGCTCCTGCGCACTAGTTTGCAGTCGGTCGTTCTAGCAGGTTCGCCTGCTTGCCGGTCATAAACGAAACCTAAGACAGCATTTATAAAAACCGCGACGTCAGCATTAATAAAAGCAGCGTGAAAGCCTGAAAAGCATGAAGGCGTGTTAGCAGACTGGTTAATACATTTTGGTTTCTCTCTATCCTATCAGTAAGCCTTGTAGCAGACAGTTGACCCTTTGTGGAGTGGGTGGGGTTGCCTTCCTTATTTTCGGGTCTGGGTCGATGCGAGCCCCTTTCACTCAGATCTACTCAATTGTAAATTTTCTCAGTTACCTGAACTTAACAAACAGGAAGAGATGTACGTAGAGCCAATTAGTGTAATTTAGATACAAATTTATTCAATAGACAGCAAGCAAAGAATGTCCAATCAATCAGGTCAATCCAGTAAAGTGCGGCCGCGGTTACCCAGCTCCTAACCTGCTTTCTACTCACTTTCCGGCCGCATTAGCCCTTCCTGCGATACACAATCCCCTTTAACCGATTCTTACCACCTCTTTAAATCCCCGGGCAACCCCTTCCGCACGCGGCATGTATATGAGATGTAAACCATCGAATTAGCTATTCCCTAGCATCCAGTATCCCGCGCCCCGACTATCGCTATTTTACCCTGCCGTTTTGCCGCGCGTTTAACCTGCTAACTTACCGCCTACCCTTACCCCTGCGTTAGAGGCAGGGGTAAGGGTAGGCGGCAAACTTTCCCCCAGCCCCCGCTCACCTGCCCTGGCCGCATCCATGGGTGCTGGTCTCCGGGGCAGCCCCAGTCCTCTCCCCCCTCCTCCCGAAGCAAGGCGCGTAAAGCAGCCTTGCTTCGGGAGGAGGGGGGAGAGGACTGGCAGTGTAAAGCAATGACTTACTTTTTTCGCAGCCCTCCTCTGGAGACGGACATCGGCTCCCCTGCCTCCCGGAGGCAGCTTCTGGCGAAGATGGACGCCTGCACGGGCGAAAGCGGTCCCTGTGCGTGCAATTGGGCCGCTCAAGGCGTGACGTCACGACGTTTGGCATCGTCTTGAGCGGCCCAATTGAACGCACAGGGGCCGCTTTCGCCCGTGCAGGCGTCCATCTTCGCCGGGAGGCAGGGGAGCCGATGTCCATCTCCGCCGATGTCCGTCTCCGGAGGAGGGCTACGAAAAAAGTAAGTCGTTGTTTTACACTGCCAGTCCTCTCTCCCTCCCGAAGCAAGGCTGCTTTTCGCGCCTTGCTTCGGGAGGGAGAGAGGACTGGCAATCTCGAGCGTAGAAGAACCATCCACTTCCTGGTACCTGTCATTTCAAATGTCATTTGAAATGACAAATACCAGCGTGTCCATGAAGCGTTAGGCCCGCGCACCCAGGTTACTATATAGGCGCTGTATAGCGCTCTATACAGTAAAATGGGTTGCGCGGGCCTAACGCTTCACGGACGCGGCTTGCATTTGCAAGCAATTTAAATACAGTATCGAGCGGTAGGTGAGCCGGGCTGTGCGCGCGGCAACCGCGGGTGCGCCCGGCACTAACGCAGCTCTTCCTACCGCTCCTTACTGTATCGGCCTGAATGAGAATTATTAAGATCATGTACAGTATTATAGCAAGCTTGTCTCTTTCTTCCTGGGAAGAAACCGCACTGACTTCCGCAAGGTGCCAGATGGTCCTGAACAGTTTCTCCGGTTCTATCTTTAAATTGTTTGTCTTTTATGCCCTATGCATAGGTAACTTGTATGCTTCTCCTCGCTGTCTTGTTCCACTCCTGCAGTCCAGCCCGAACCAGTTCAATCTGGTTTCTTACTGCTGACTTCACTTCTTCTTCAGAATTTGCTCTTAAGTTTTGGTTTACTGGAAATGCCAGTTTCTAAGTTTCACTTTCCCCTCTTTCCTCCTATCAAAGGGACAACCCAGAGATACCTATTCCTTCTGGCTGCTAACCCAGCGCACTGACGTCCTCCCAGGTGTTCCATACGTCGCCATAACATTGTCCTTTATTTTTATGCTTGTTTCTCTGCTGTCCTGCGGAGCAGGGCTGGCCAGGCGCCGCCTCGCATGATTCAGCGTCCAGGGCTCGTACAGCTTCGTACATTTCTACAGTAGCTGGGCCCACTCTACGGAATGCTCTACCAGGACAGCTGTGGACCATTGCTTGCATCCAGATGTTCTGGAGGCAACTACAAAAAATGTATTTAACCAGGCATTTGGAGATCACGATAGATTTGTAAGGATAGTTTCAGTATTCCTTGAGATTTATTTAATTAGATTGTAAGCCCTCTGGGGATAGGGAAATACCTACAGTACCTGAATGTAATCCGCTTTGAAGGGCTGAAAAAGAACAAAAAGCAGAATATAAATAAATAAAATAAATTGTGATGTTTGTGTTTCTGACGGTTTTGTTTTAAATTGTATGTATGTGAACTTATTATTATTCAGATATTAGTAAGCAGGCATGAGACTGAGGTGGAAGCCCTATGAACAGCTTCCCATGAAAACAATTATAAGAGGGAGCAGCCAAATGGAAGGGTAACAGGATCGATGAGTATGGAAGGTGGTATTTTAAGGAAAGATATATAGGGGCGGATTTTCAGAGCCCTGCTCGCCAGTAGGCCTATTTTACATAGGCCTACTGGCGCGCGCAGAGCCACGGGACTCGCGTAAGTCCCGGGGTTCCCCGAGGGGGGCGTGTCGGGGGCGGGCCCGGTCGTCGCGGCGTTTAGGGGGGCGTGTCAGAAGCGTTTTGGGGGCGGGTACGGGGCGTGGCCGCGCCCTCCGGACCCGCCCCCAGGTCGCGTCCCGGCGCGCAAGAGGCCCGCTGGCGTGCAGGGATTTACGTCTCCCTCCGGGAGGCGTAAATCCCCCGACAAAGGTAAGGGGGGGGTTTAGACAGGGCCGGGCGGGTGGGTTAGGTAGAGGAAGGGAGGGGAAGGTGAGGGGAGGGCGTTAGAGGATTCCCTCCGAGTCCGCTCCGATTTCGGAGCGGCCTCGGAGGGAACGGGGGTAGGCTGCGCGGCTTGGCGCGCGCCGGCTATACGAAATCGATAGCCTTGCGTGCGCCGATCCAAGATTTTAGCGGATACATGCGGCTACGCGCGTATCTACTAAAATCCCGCGTACTTTTGCTTGCGCCTGATACGCCAGCAAAAGTACGCCAATTCGCGCTATTTGAAAATCTACCCCATAGAGTTCAGTTTTTTTACATAATCCCTCCTCTCTGGGGCCTTGTCAAGGGACCCTTTATCTAATACAGGTTAAAGAAATTGGTGCTGGGGATTCTCTCGAGTGTTCCTGCTCACATATGTTTTGTATATCTTTTAATTACTGTGGGCTAGATTTTGAAAGCCCTGCTCGCATAAATCCTGCCGGATTTACATGCGCAGGGCACTTGCACGCGCCGGCGGCCTATTTTGCATAGGCCGCCGGCGCGTGCAAAGCCCCGGGACGCACGTAAGTCCTGGGGCTTCGTAAAAGGGGCGGGGGCGTGTCCAGGGGCGTGTTGGCAGGCTGGGGGTGTGTCCGGGGAGGCATGTCCGGAGTCGGGGGCGGTCCGGGGCAGGTCCGGGGGCATGGTGACGGTTCGTGGGCGGGCCAGGAGGGCAGTCCCGAGTCCCCTGGCACTGCGGCTCGTGCCGGGGGATGCCGAGGCGGCAGGCGGAACTTGCACAACAAAGTTGTGGGGGGGATTTAGGTAGGGCTGGAGGGTGGGTTAGATAGGGGAAGGTGGGGGGACGCGGGAGGGAACGGAGGCAGGCTGAGCGGCTCGGCGCGCGCAGGCTGCCAATTTTGCGCAGCCTTGTGCGCGCCAACCCCGGATTTTATAAGATACGCACGATTGTTATAAAATCCGGCGTACTTTTTTTTTTTTTTATTTTATTTATAGAAGTTTCAACAATTTACATTGAAAATTAAATAATGAAATAAAGAAGAAAAATCATTACAATATCTGAATTTCGAATCCTTGAACTTAAGGAGGAAATAATATTTTCTTATCAATTATAAGAACACTGAGGGAACCAAATATTAAGCGGAGTACAAAGAAATAATTATACATCATTTCTCCAGGAAAGAACTCTGTGTTGTGTACCCAAACTACCTTTGTCCAACTCTCCTAGTGCTAGGAGTAGGAGTCCAGATATTGACGGCGTTGTGCAGGGTCAGTGAAGATGTACCTGTTATTCTGGTACAACAAAATACATCTACAAGGGAACCTCAAAAGGTTCCCTTGTAGAGATCACTTCTTGTTTCATTATTAAGAACTCTTTCCTCTTTTCCTGCATTTTCTTGGTGATGTCCGGGAATATTCTTATTTGGTATCCATAAAACAATAGATTCTGATTCCGAAAGAACTTCTTTAATATATTATCTCTGTCTATAGTTTGTACAAACGATACTAGTAAAGTGGCTCTAGACTCAATTTTGGTCTCATATGATTTCTCCAGGATTTCAGATAAATTATCTGGCTCTTCATTATCATCTCTCTTCTGCTCCTTCTTTTCTGGTAGATAAATCATTTTGAAAATACAGGAATGGAGGTTTCAGTGTACCCCAAGATGTTTTTAAGGTAACTTACAAAGAAATCCTTAGCTGTCATCCATTTTGATTTTGGAATGTTCAAAAATCTCAGATTATTTTGATGTATTTTGTTCTCTAAGAAATCCGTACGTTTAGCCAAGATACTTTCAGATTTAATAAAGTTACACTGAACTTCTTTCATTCCAGTTACCTCAGTTTCTACTTTTTGTATCGTCTTTTCCACTGATTGAATTCTATTTTCCGGCGTACTTTTTTAAGATCTACCTCTACATTTAGTAGTTAAAATGAAAAAGGGAAAACTGCATGATGGGTATTAAAACTGCACTCCTGCCCTCTCTATATAAACGCTGCTGTAGCTTTCTACCCTGGGACACTGCAGAATCAGTCCTAATATTAATAGGACACCGAGCAGATCCTGTGCACAGAAAAGGCACATTAGGTTCCTTCTGAGTGTGAGGAGAGAGATCAGGAGTCACTCAAAGTAAAATTTAGTATCCCAGGTTCTGTGTGAAACTGGTTCCTGGTTGCTGTAGTCCTGCTCTGGGCCTGTGTGGTTTTTGTGACAGAATTATTTACATCCAAAAAACTCTTCCCCACCCTGCTGAGTCCCAGCACTGGGAGCTCTCCTGAAATGGGACTGTGTGTGAGGGGACTGTGAATTTTGTACTCCAGAAATGTCTCCTCCTGCCCTGCTGATCCCCAGTACTGGGAGGTCTCCTGATGCAGAAGGTGCTGAGTATTTGTGGTTTATGTTTCAGGACCCAGTAACCTTTGAGGACGTCGCTGTCTATTTCTCCCAGGAGGAGTGGGAGGCTTTGGAAGAACGGCAGAAGGAGCTTTACAAGGAGGTGATGAAGGAGAATTATCAGACCCTCAGCTCACTGGGTAAGGAGGGACTTTTATTAAGAAATTATTATTTTTGGGAGGGAAGAAAGATTATTTTATTACTTAGTGAAGTTGGGTCTTCTGCTCCCGGAGTCACTGGCTGGGGATACTGCACAGGCAGCGTTCAAAGCTCTTGGGAGGGGGGGGGGGGGGGCGGGGAGTCATGATCATTGCTCAGGGGTGACACCTAGTGGTTGGATTCAGTATCCATGATTGCAGGATTCCAGAAAAGGGGATGGGGATAAATGAGGGAGGGGAGGTGGGAGAGGAGTGTGACAGGATAGAAAGGGAAAGTATTTTAGTAATTGTAGTGAGGAAGAGGAGGGGATGGGGATAAATGAGGGAGGGGAGGTGGGGGAGGAGTGTAACAGGATAGAAAGGAAAGTATTTATTAGTAATTGTAGTGAGGAAGAGGAGGGGATGGGGATAAATGAGGGAGGGAGGTGGAGAGGAGTGTGACAGGATAGAAAGGGAAAGTATTTCTTAGTAATGTAGTGAGGAAGAGGGGGGAGGTGGGAGAGGAGTGTAACAGGATAGAAAGTGAAAGTATTTCTTAGTAATTGTAGTGGGGATGGGGATAAATGAGGGAGGGGAAGTGGGAGAAGAGTGTAACAGGATAGAAAGGGAAAGTATTTCTTAGTAATTGTAGTGAGGAAGAGGAGGGGATGGGGATAAATGAGGGAGGGGAGGTGGGAGAGGAGTGTAACAGATAGAAGGGAAAGTATTTCTTAGTAATTGTAGTGGGGATGGGGAGATAAATGAGGGAGGGGAGGTGGGAGAGGAGTGTAACAGGATAGAAAGGGAAAGTATTTCTTAGTAATTGTAGTGAGGAGGGGGATGGGATAAATGAGGGAGGGGAGGTGGGGGAGGAGTGTAACAGGATAGAAAGGGAAAGTATTTCTTAGTAATTGTAGTGGGGATGGGGATAAATGAGGGAGGGGAGGTGGGAGAGGAGTGTAACAGGATAAAAAGGGAAAGTATCTCTTAGTAATTGTAGTGAGGAAGAGGAGGGGATGGGATAAATGAGGGAGGGGAGGTGGGGGAGGAGTGTAACAGGATAGAAAGGGAAAGTATTTCTTAGTAACTGTAGTGAGGAAGAGGAGGGGGATGGGGATAAATGAGGGAGGGAGGTGGGAGAGGAGTGTAACAGGATAGAAAGGGAAAGTATCTCTTAGTAATTGTAGTGAGGAAGAGGAGGGGGGGGGATAAATGAGGGAGGGGAGGTGGGAGAGGAGTGTAACATGATAGAAAGGGAAAGTATTTTTTAGTAATTGTAGAGAGGAGGAAGAAATAAGACATGAGTTTGTGTTATGGACATTGGAAGGACAGACAGACACACTCCTGACATTGGGAGTCTGAGACACTGATTTTATTTGTAGAGTCTGCAGTAAACCTGACCAGCAGAGGGCTCAGACTCATTTTGGTCCTGGAGGAAACTGGACCCTCTATGGGCTGTGATCCTTTTTATTAGACTGGGGTAAGACTTGTTCATAGATGAAGTTGGTGCTTGAGCTTCTGAAACTCCACAGGTTCTTTCTTCAGGAGTGAGCACAGAGAGTCCAAGGGATCCTGACCCCAGCAGGATTGCAATGCATCTGATGTCAAGTCATGCTTAAATCATGTATGAGCCTTTTTTGTTTTTTACCATTCTGGTAGACTGATGCAGCCCACAAGGTGTATGATCATCTTTTCTAAATCTCTTTTTCTCTTCACTTTAATTGTTCTCCAAAAAATTGCCAGTGATGTTTTACTGAGTGACTGTGAGAAAGCTAATGCAGTGCTCTTACCCCAGGAACAGGCTCCCCGACCATCACCCCTGAGATTATATCCCACATTGAACGAGGGGAAGAGCCGTACATCAGGGATGAGCCAGGATCAGAGGAAGGAGGAACAGGGAAAAGCAGCTGCTCAGGTGAGTGCAGGAATAAGAGGGAGCGGGGTCAAACTGCTGAGCTGGGGAGTGGAGTGTGTTGGGTAAGAGTATAGTGATAGGGGTATACTACCATTCACCTGGATAAAATGGTCAGATGATGAAATGCTAAGAGAAATCAGGGAAGCTAACTAATTTGGCAGTGCAGTAATAATGGGACATTTCAATTACCAAAACTGAAAGAACCCTTACACACACATTTCTTGCGCCAAAAATTAAAATATCCTTATTAAGGAGGAAAAAAATACCTTGATGGCACTTTGATTTACAACATAAGTGGTTGCTTGGAGCGACCTCCCACATGAAGAGTTTTGCACTAAGGGGCAGATTTTCAAAGGGGGTACGCGCATAAGATACGCACGTACCCCCTGAAAACCTGCCCCAAGCTCCCCCTGCGCGTGCCGAGCCTATGTTGCACAGGCTGCCGACGTGCGTAAGTCCCCGGGCTTTCCTTGTGGTGCGTGTCGGGGGCGTGGTGTCGTTCCGGGGGGCGTGGCCGAGGCCTCCAAAACTCCCGGCTGGGGAATGGTGCGCCGACGCTGGCCGGCGCGCGCGAGTTATGCCTGCCTCAGGCAGGCGTAACTTTTAAAATAAAGGTAGGGGGGGCGATTTAGTTAGGGCCGGGGGGGGTGTTAGGGGAAGGAAGGGAGGGAAGGTGGGGGGAACAAAAAAAATTCCCTCCATGGCCGCCGCTTGCGCGCCGACCCCGGATTTTAAAAGATACGCACGGCTCCGCGCATATCTATTAAAATCCGGCGTGATCTTGTTTGCGCAGGGTTGTGCGAACAAAAGCACGCCCGCGCGCTTCTTATAAAATCTACCCCTAAGGTTTCATGCAAGCTTTCGGGTGAGATTGGGCTCAAGCCAAGAGTCTCTTGAGACTTTAAGATAAGTTTTGTTTATTTTTTTTTAAAAAATGCGTTTTGAGCTAATTTGAGCCAAAGAAATGTGAATTTAACAAAAAGCTTTGCATGAATTCAGATGTGGCAGTTTCATGCTAAAAAGGAGGTTCTAACGAACACCGTAAGAAGAATTAAACAGTGATTTTTAATACAAAAATAAAAAGAAGAAATACTGAAAATAAAATAATAATAAAGGCACTTGGGGAGGTTTTTTTAAAGACCAATGATTGACCTACCCTTAAATGTGTGTACGTTTTGAATAAAACTTACACTTGGGTTCTGAGGTCTTTTTCCTCCTTATTAAGGATATTTTAATTTTTGGCGCAATAAATGTGTGTGTAAAGGTTCTTTCAGTTTTGATATTTCTATATCTTACATGTCCTGGTTGTTTTTGAACTAAGTTAGATTTCAATTACCCTAATATTGACTGGGTAAATGTGACATCAAGACTTACTAGAGACACAAAGTTCCTGGATGTAATAAACGACTGCTTCAAGAACCGACGAGCTAGGGAGCTATTTAAGATCTAATTCTCAGTGGAACGCAGGATGTGGTGAGAGAGGTAGCAGTGGTGGGGCCACTTGGCAATAGTGATCACAACGTGATCAAATTTGAACTGATGACTGGAAGGGGAGACAATAAGTAGATCTGCAGCTCTAACACTAAACCTTAAAAAGGGAAACTTTGATAAAATGAGGAAAATCGTTCTAAAAAAAACTGAAAGGTGCAGCTTCAAAGGTTAATAGCGTAGAACAGGCTTGGACATTGTTTAAAATGTCCACACCTGTCATCTTAAAAGCACAATCCATTTGTATTCTATGCAACAAGAAAGCTGCAAGGAAAGCCAAACGATTACCGGCATGGTTAAAAGGCGAGGTGAAATAGGCTATTTCCTAGCACCCAGACAGATGGATTCAGGACCAGTGGGTTATGCACCTCTACTAGCAGAAGGAGATGGAGCAAGTTAACCTCACAGTATATATACCGTATTTTTCGCTCCATAAGACGCACCTGACCATAAGACGCACCTAGGATTCAGAGGGGGAAAATTTAAAAAAAAAAAAATTGTGCTAAACCGGCTCTGCGTCTGGGCGTCTTATGGAGCAAATTAGGGGAGTGCATAGTTTTTTTTTTTCTCCCCATTTTGTTTTCGGGTCTGGGGAGGGCCATTTCGGTCCACTCCCCAGATCAGAAAATTTTTCTTTCTGTGGAACCCCCAAACCCCCCCCCCCCATCCCAACCCTTTAAATTAACAACCTCCACCCCCCTGACCCCCCCAAGACCTGCCGAATTAATTTCCTGCAACCCCCCACCCTCCTGACCCCCCCAAGACCTGCCAAACGTCCCTGGTGGTCCAGCGGGGGTCCAGGAGCGGTCCGGGAACGATCTCCTGGGCGTGAGCCGTCGGCTGCCAGTAAACAAAATGGCGCCGACGGCCCTATGCCCTCACTATGTCACTGAGACCGACGCGCGGCTCGGTCTCAGTGACATAGTGAGGGCATAGGGCCGTCGGCGCCATTTTGTTTACTGGCAGCCGACGGCCCTATGCCCTCACTATGTCACTGAGACCGACCAATAGCAGCGATCGGTCTCAGTGACATAGTGAGGGCATAGGGCCGTCGGCTGCCAGTAAACAAAATGGCGCCGACGGCCCTATGCCCTCACTATGTCACTGAGACCGACCAATAGCAGCGGTCGGTCTCAGTGACATAGTGAGGGCATAGGGCCGTCGGCGCCATTTTGTTTACTGGCAGCCGACGGCCCACGCCCAGGAGATCATTCCGGACCCCCGCTGGACCACCAGGGACGTTTGGCAGGTCTTGGGGGGGTCAGGAGGGTGGGGGGTTGCAGGAAATTAATTTGTCAGGTCTTGGGGGGGGGGGGGGTGTTTGTTAGATTTTTGTTTGGTTTTTTTTTTATATTCGCTCCATAAGACGCACATACATTTTCCCCCCACCTTTGGGGGAAAAAAAGTGCGTCTTATGGAGCGAAAAATTACGGTACTTCTGCAGTGACATCAGCCTGCCAGTATTCTCCGTCTCCAGCAGATGGTGGACGTGCATTTCCCTACTGGGGATTGCTTCAAAGTTTAGAGGAGAAATACTAAGAGATTTAATTTGCCCCGCTCTCCTGCGCTGATACCAAATGGTCCCTCCCCCAGATGAGAATTCCTGGGGTGATTTCCTTGATCCCTCAGATGAGTGCCTTGGTCCGGTAGCTGGTTCCCAGCCGGCGTGGACTTAGCTGATTTAAACAGCGGGTGCAGGCAGCCGAGCATGACAGTGACGGTATATGCCCTCTCCCCTCCAGCCGGAGACCCTCTCTGTACTCAGCCGGGTAAGGCCGAGCTCAGGGAAGGTTAAAAAGTAAATAAATAAATAAATATAGATAGAGACAGAGTAGAAGGGTTATTTGTAGGCCTTCCCCCTTCCTCCGGTCTCTGTGCTTGACGTGCCGGTCCAACATTCGTTCCTGCTCCCATGGGGGGGGGGGGGAGGTTAAGGGAATTGGGCAGCCCGGGTGGGTTAAGCCCCGCTGTTAGGCTTTCTTTTCTCTGTACCGCGTGGTAGGCTGCCGTGGCATTTTCTTGTGCGCTTTTTTTTTTCCCTGCACGTTCGACTGCTCTCTTCAGGACCATCGGTGCGTTACAAGTGCGTGTGGCTGGGCTTTCAAGCTGTGCACCCAGTTTCTTGTAGGCGCGCTGCCTGTGGCGCACATTCAGGGGCACGTTGGTTGTGCGCTTATGTTTGGCGTGGTGAAAGTTTTGCGACACCTAGCCTTGGGTTCCCTAAATTTTGCAGCGTGAATTCAGCTGGACGCATGCTTTTAGTCGCCCGTTAAGCGTACCGACGGACTAATGACGCCTGTGGCTAAGAAACCTAAGCGACTTTCCCTCTGTGCTGCCTGTCGTATTCGGGCATCTCAGCCTGGCGTGCCCTCTAACTTGTGCCAGTGCTGCTTGGAGGCTCAGGGAGAATTGCCTTCATCTGATTTTACTAAGCCCGGTTCTTCCCAGCCTGATGAGGGTCTGGGTGAGGACATGACAGGAGGGGCGCCTGACTTGGAACTCCCCTAACTGGTTCGTCGGCGGGGGAAGGCAGCTCAGCGGGCACAGGACAGGTACCTCCTGGGTTTGGCATGCATCCTTCTGCCTTTTCTTGGGTAGAATTGTTTTCAAGGATTGCAGTCCTCCGCCCCTCCCAGTCTCGTCGGGTCTGAATCCCAGGCGGTGGCCTCTCACTCGTCCGGCACTGCTGCTTAAGCGCTGAAGCACACCTAGGTTTGGCGGCAGCTCCTCCTGAAAGGAATCCGGACTCTCTCTGGAAGACGGGGAAATCCTTCCGAGAACTGTTGCGGTTCTTTCGTTTGAGATGAGTCGCCGGCTCTGCTTTCCCAGACATTAAAGGTGCTGGGCGGGCCTGGGGCAGATTCCACGTCTGAGCTAAAGAAAGATCCCATTTTTGGTCCCTTTGCGTAAAGCCTCTTGATTTTTTTTTCCCTGTTATGGAGGTCATTCAAGGATTGAAGGATCTTGAGTGGGACACCCCGGAGGCAAAATTCAAAGGGGGGGTCGGTCTTTGGAAGGCCTGTACCCCCCCCCCCCCCTGGATCCAGTGGCGAGAGAGCTTCTGCGCCTTCTGAAAGTAGACGCCCTTGTCTGTGCCATCTCCAAGCAGGCGACTCTTCCCCGTGGAGGGAGGAGCGGCCTTGAAGGATGCGCACGATAGGAGCAATGAGGCCACCCTTAAGCAAGCATTCGAAGCTGTGGCACTGACTTTGCAGGTAGCTTCTTGTTGTTCCCCCTGCGGCCCGCTCTTGTAATACTTCTCTCCCAGGAGGTCGATGAGTCTGGCGTGAATTCCAGGGCAGTTATGGGAGCAGCAGCCGCCACGTTTTTAGCAGATGCGGGGCCGCGATTTGGCCCGCACCTCAGGCAGAGAGGGGTGGCTTCGGTGATAGCGGCCAGACGTCAGTTCTGGCTGAGAAGTTGGTCGGCTGATGCGACCTTCGAGACTTAACCTTACGAAATTGCCCTGTAAAGGCTCGCTCTTGTTTGGGAACGAGTTGGAGAAAATGGCCACTAAGTGGGGGGCCAATCCCCGGTTTCTCGCTTGCCGGAGGCTAAGAAGCAGAGGCTGCGCCCCTTTGGCAGGGAGGGGGGTCGTACCAGGGGTTCCAAGCGTTTATGGCCCCTATAGAGGAGCGACCTTTCGGAGAACTTGACCTGTTGGTAGGTCTCGGTCCTTTCCTCAAAGAAAGCCCCAGGTGGGGCGCGGACTCTGGCTTGGGTGGTGGAGCCTCCCAACGAAGTTTGTTTTTCTGTCTCACATCCTGGAGCCTTTATAGCTGAGTTAACGCATTCTGAGCCCTGTAATAAGTGCCAGGCTGCGCCCCGGTTTCTGGTCCTGTACAATTATTCAAAGCTTCTGGTCTAAGGTATCACTCTATGCGACATGAATTGTGGGCACTGATATACCATGCACTGCTGACATTCGGGCTGTTTCGACGCGCTAGCTTTACCCCTTATTCAGTAAGGGGTCGAAAACGCACATCCAATCCCCCCCCCCCCCGAACCTAACAGCGCCCGCAACATGCAAATGCACGTTGATGGCCCTATTAGGTATTCCCGCGCGATACAGAAAGTAAAATGTGCAGCCAAGCCGCACATTTTACTTTCAGAAATTAGCGCCTACCCAAAGGTAGTAAAAACTGCTTTTCTGTGCACCCTCCGACTTAATATCATGGCGATATTAAGTCGGAGGCCCCAAAAGTTTAAAAAAAAAAAAAGTAAAAAATAAAAAAAAATAAAACTTTAAAATGGACCCGCGGGTCGAAAACCGCACACTCAATTATGCAGGCATCCGGTTTCCGAACCCGTGGCGGTCAGCGGGCTCCAGAACTGACGGCCGCCGCTCCTGTCCAAAAAAGAGGCGCTAGGGACGCGCTAGTTTTTGCCGCGGACCCTAATCTAAATAAATTACTTGACTGTATCGCGCGCGCAGGAGAGTGGCCTGTGCGCGCCCAGGGAGAGCGGGCGCTCTCCTGCGATTTTTTACTGCATCTTGGGAAGAAAGATATTAAACTGTGGTTGAGAAAAGGCTTCTTGCATGGAAAAATGACCATTTGACCTTCTTGCAAAGACTTCCATCCTCCTGGTTTCACGTGTTGCAGGAATGCACTGTATATTCTTGCTGTTGTAGAGAAAAGAAGCACTAAAGCCAAACTCCTTAAAGAACAGCAGATGTTTGCATGCATGGACCCTGTATTTGGACTCCTCACCTCACAAAGATGTGTTGATGTAATAAGCTGCACAAAACCCGCGGAAGGTTTCCGTGCAGGTAATTGCGCGTGGTGTTTTCCGCACTAATCTTATGCATGCATGTAGTAACGCATTTATTGCGGGGAAAACGCACAGAAACCGCTCAAAAACCCACGGCAGGTTTTGCGCGAGTGCATGCAAAGTAGGCAATTATCTATTCAAGGACTCTGCAGGGAGCCACACTAGCAGGGATGTTGCTTAGTGCGGGGTCTTTCAGCTCCTGGGTCAGGGCAGGAGTTAAGCTAAAGTGCCCTTTAACTCCATTGCTGCCATTAGTTCTCATTAGCTTTGTTGAGCTACTTTAAACTCCCGTCGTTTCCTGAATAGTTTTCTGATAGCCAGGTTTTTGTATTTTGTATTTTGTTTTGTTTTTTAACCAGAGATCCAAACAGAGAAGCACAGAAACTGAAGCATCCATCCTTAGAATACAGAGAAAACAAGGGAGTGAAAAGTCGATTTCAATTCAAACCAGTCTTACACTTGGTCTAATGCCCAAGGAATCCGTACAAGGGGATCATATGCAATTTCAAGCACTATATAAAGCAATTTCCAGTGTGTAGGGAGTGCTAACTCTGGAAAGCTCTGTTTAAATCTGCTTTATTGATATTTCAACAAGAATAAACATTTTACACTTGACACAATAAAATCTGGTTCTTAACTATCATTCTGTTCTTGGCAAATTTATGTAATCAGTCGACATTCATTAACTCCCAACCCTCCCTTCTCACCCCATCATCAACATTCAGCCTGCAAAATATCCCATAAGTTCATTTTTATGCATGAAGGCTAATACGAACCATTTAGGTTTTATTAAACGGAACAAAATTCCCGTCGTTTCCTGAATAGTTTTCTGACGCCAGGTTGTGTGTCCATGCAGCCTTTTCCTCGCCGGGTGCCCCGGGACTGGTTGATCACGACCGCTCCTACCGCTTTGGTGGTTTCTGGTCCCGGTCCCAGTGATGCTGCGGCTCTGGGCCGGTGTTGGTGCTTTGTCTGTAGTCTCCAAGATCGCCCCATCCGTCGTCTCTCCTCTTTCCTGCTGTCTCCTGGCAGGGCTGATCCGTGCCGAGTGGCCCTGAGCACCCGGTGAGGAAAGATTGCATGGACACCCTGGAAATAGCTTTATATAGTACTTGAAGTTGCATATGATCCCCTTGTACGGATTCCTTGGGCATTAGACCAAGTGTGAGACTGGTTTGAATTGAAATCGACTTTTCACTCCCTTGTTTTTTCTGTATTCTAAGGATGGACGCTTCAGTTTCTGTGCTTCTCTGTTTGGGTCTCTGGTTAAAAAAACAAAACAAAATACAAAAACCCAGCACAGTCCGAAAAGAACAAATATTACGGCTTTCCAAACTCAATGGCCCCATTCTTCACACTTCTGAAAAGACACAAAACGGGGATAAAATGTAAGGCAGGCAGCTGTCGCCACCAGAGCCTTCTGAACCCGGTGACCGGACCCTCCACCAGGGCGATAGCCTCAAAACTTGGAGCATCTGAATCCACTCCCAAGTGTGCTGCCTATGAGTACCAGCAGCTAAGACAAGAGATTTATTCCCGTTTTGCTCTCTTATGTCTATGCTGTTTCTCCATCTTCACTACGGTTATCTCTGTTCTGAAGGTCGTGTTTCTCCAGTGAGTGCTGAAGCTCCTGGGATTTGTGTTTGAGATTCCGGTCTTGGGACAGAGCACATTTTCAGACCATATCCTTGCCTTGAAAACATTTACTCAAATGCAGTGCATTGCTTATTGTCAGACAGGACACCCTAGTGGCAAGATATGTGTAGTTTGTTTTTTTTGAGGTGTTCTTGGGAACAAAATTAAAATCCTATTCCTCGCCTGGTCTTGTTGAGTTCAGAGCTCACGGCATTTCTCTGGGGGTACATGAGTGCTTTGTGAATAGCCTCCCCTATCGGGTATTTTAATAAAATAGTAACCTTATTGAAGGGATATAGAAGCGGCGTGTGATAAACTGTTGCTGAGGGTGTTTAAAGTGAGTCATTGTAACATACACCCCTGTTCCCTCTGAGGGTTGTTAATGCTGGGAAAACCCTGACTGTTGTCACTGTGAGTCTCCCTCACATCAAGTAATGTCTGTCCTTTATTTTCTTATCCAGAGATCGATGAGTCCAAGAGAAGACACGAGGAGTTATATCCTGAGGAATCCACTAAACAGCTGGAAGTGACTAAAACTGTATCAGGGGAAGAGAGAGTGGATACCTGCCCATGTTGTGACTGGGAGGAAAACTGCTGGAATCAGTGCAAGCCAGAGGAAAAGCAGAGAAACCTGGCAGGAGACTCCACTGAGAATGTGACTCCCTGTGCGCAAAGTACACACCTGAGAAAATATACTGGGTTGAGACCCTTTTCAGGCAATGGATGTGTAAGTAAAGAAATATTAAAGGTTCACCAGGAGATTCATACGAGAGAGAAAACATGTCCATGTAGTGAATGTAATAAAAGCTTCCTTTATTCATTACATCTGAAAATGCAACAAAAGATCCACGTGGGAGAAAAGCAATTTACATGTACTGACAATGATAACAGCTTGACTTGGAAATCAAAAATGAAAAGACATGAAGAGATGCACAAGGCAGACAAAACATTCACTGGCACAGAGTGCAATAAAAGCTTCAGTTGCAGATCAAAACTGAAAAATGAAAGGATACACAAACGAGAAAAACGATTTACATGTACTGAGTGTGATAAAACCTTCAGTTGTAAATCAAAACTGGAAATACACAAAAGGTTCCACACAGGAGAGAAACCATTTGCATGTATGGAATGTGACAAAAGCTTCAGATTCAAAAATAATCTAAAAATGCACAAAATGATCCACACAGGAGAGAAACCATTTAAATGCACTGAGTGTGATAAAAGCTTCAGAGAAAAATCAGAACTGAAAAAGCATGAAAGAATCCACACAGGAGAGAAACCGTTTGCATGCACGGAATGTGACAAAAGCTTTAGATGCAAATACAATCTAAAATTGCATGAAAGGACCCACACAGGAGAAAAACCATTTATATGCACTGAGTGTGATAAAAGCTTCTATGAAAAATCAGAACTGAAAAGGCATGAAAAGATTCATACAGTTGAGAAACCTTGTATTTGTACTGAGTGTGATAAAAGCTTCAGTGGGATATCAAAACTGAAAAGGCATGAAAGGATTCATACAGGAGAGAAACCTTTTATATGCACTGAGTGTGACAAAAGCTTCAGTTGGATATCAAAACTGAAAAGGCATGAAAGTATCCACACAGGGGAGAAACCATTTACATGCACTGAGTGCGATAAAAGCTTCCATTTGAAATGCAATCTAAAAAGGCATGAAAGTATCCACACAGGAGAGAAACCATATACATGCACTCAGTGCGATAAAAGCTTCCATTTCAAATCCAATCTAAAAAGGCATGAAAGGACCCATACAGGAGGGAAAACATTTACATGCACTGAATGTGATAAAACCTTCCATTTCAAATCCAATCTAAAAAGGCATGAAAAAATCCACACAGGAGAGAAACCATTTACATGCACTGAATGTGATAAAAGCTTCTGTCAGAAATCAGAACTGAAAAGGCATGAAAATATCCACTCAGGTGACAAACCATTTTCATGCACTCAGTGTGAGAAATTTTTCATTTTGAAATCAGAACTGAAAAAACATGATAGGGTTCACACGGGAGAGAAACCATTTACTTGCACTAAGTGTGATAAAAGTTTCAGTTCAAAACTCAAACTAAAAAATCATGAAATGGTTCACACAGGAGAGAAACCATTTACTTGCACTAACTGTGATAAAAGCTTTAATTATAAATACAATTTGAAAACGCATGCAAGTATTCATACAGGAGAGAAACCTTTCATATGCACTGAGTGTGCAAAAAGCTTCAGTTCAAAACTCACACTGAAACGTCACGAAAGGACCCACACAGGAGAGAAACCATTCACATGCAGTAAATGTGATAAAAGCTTCAGTTTAAAATCCAGTCTGAAAAAGCATGAAATGATACACATGGGAGAGAAACCATTTACATGCAGCAAGTGTGATAAAAGTTTCATTTATAAATCGGACCTGAAAAGGCATGAATGGATCCACTCTGGAGAGAAACCTTTTATATGCACTGAGTGTGCAAAAAGCTTCAGTTCAAAACTCACACTGAAATGTCATGAAAGGACCCACACAGGAGAGAAACCATTCACATGCAGTAAATGTGATAAAAGCTTCAGTTTAAAATCCAGTCTGAAAAAGCATGAAATGAACCACACAGGAGAGAAACTGTTTACATGCAGTGACTGTGATAAAAGCTACAAATGCAAATACAATTTGAAAACACATGAAAGTATCCACACAGGAGAGAAGCCATTTACATGCACTGGGTGTGGTAAAAGCTTCAGTTCAAAACCCAAATTGAAAAGTCATGAAAGGACCCACACAGGAGAGAAACCATTTACATGCACTAAGTGTGATAAAAGCTTTTGTTTCACAGCCAATCTGAAAAAGCATGAAAGGATTCATACAGGAGAGAAGCCATTTACATGCACTGGGTGTGGTAAAAGCTTCAGCTGGAAATCGGAACTGAAAAGGCATGAAAGGACCCACATGTGAGAGAAAACCTTTTATATGCACTGTGTGTGATAAAAGCTTCAGTGGGAAATAAAAATTGAAAAAGCATGAAAGGATCCACAGAGGATAGAATTATTTGGAGTAAATGTCTCTCACAAAGTTTTGTTGAGTTCTTTCATGGAGCGACCCTGTTGAATAATACCTAAACTAAATGTCAGCTAGCTGACAAATTCTACTATTGAACTATAAAAGAGAAAGCAGGAAAAAAAAATGTCATACTGACTGACTATTGCCCAGGATGAAAAGGTGCCCACTCCTAGACTAAGCACTAGAGCAAAAGATGGTGGTAGTGATGGAGCTGAATCTTCAGACAAAGATAAAATCCCTGGTGCAAATGTAGACCATGGTGATGGGGTTCATGGACCCAGTGCAGCAGGCGTTAAACCTCAGAAGCTAATGAAAAAATGAAGAGAACTTTCTACTACCAAGTGCACCCCTGGAGATAGGAAGGACATGGTGTATTGCTATTTTTTTTTTTAAATAAGCTTTATTCTGCATCTGCACTGTACAGAACCACATGAAGTGTATCAGTATACCAATGCTGATATCATAATCTACTAGATAAGGGAGCCCTGACCGACGTGCCGCAAATGCGCAGTAGAGAGCAGCTCTACCGCGCATGCGAGCACGTCGGCCAGAGCAGAGCGTGCCCCCCCCCCCAAAAAAATGGCGCCTGCGACAAGGCGCGAGGGAGGGACACCCCCCCGTCTGCCGGTTGTGGATCAGCTGAAAGGGGAGGGAGGGAGGGAGGAGAGAGTGAGCTGAGGAGAGGGGGAGGGGAGAGGGAGAATAGAGGGGGGAGAGAGTGAGGGGAGGGAGAATAGAGATGGGAGGGAGGAGAGGGCGAGGAGAGGGAGAATAGAGGGGGAGGGAGTGAGCTGGGGGAGGGAGGAGAGAGTGAGGGGAGGGAGAATAGGGGGAGGGGAGGAGAGGGAGAAGAATAGAGGGGGAGGAAGAGGGAGGGGGGTGGGAGGAGAGGGAGAATAGAGGGGGAGGGGGAGGGAGTGAGCTGATGGGGAGGAGGAGAGATCGGGAGGGGAGAGGAGAGGGAGAATAGAGGGTGGAGGGGAGGAGATTGGAGGGAGAGGAGGAGAGGAGAATAGAGGGGGAGGTGAGTGCGGGAGGGAGAATAGAGGAGGGTGAGGGAGGATGAGAGGGAGAAGGAGAATAGAGGGGAGAAGAGGGGAGGAGGGAGGGAGGATGAGATGGAGGGTGAGGGAGGAGAGGAGAGGAGACTCGAGGAGGAGAGAGAGAGAGGAGGAGGGAGGGAGCTGAGGGGAGGTGAGAGGGTGAGAGGAGGGAGGCAGAATAGGAGGTGGGAGGAGGAGAGAGTGAGGGGTGGAGAGGGAGAATAGAGGGGGAGGTGGGAGGGAGGAGAAGAGAGTTGAGGGAGGAGAGGGAGAATAGAGGAGGGAGGTGAAGAGGGGAGGGAGGAGAGGGGAGGGTGAGAGGCGAGGAGCGTGAGGTGAGGAGAGGGAGAGAGGGGGAGGGAGTGAGCTGAGAGGGAGGAGAGGGAGAATAGAGGGGGGAGGTGGGAGGGAGGAGAGAGTGAGGGGTGGAGAGGGAGAATAGAGGGGGAGGTGGGAGGGAGGAGAGAGTGAGGGGAGGAGAGGGAGAATAGAGGAGGGAGGTGAGAGGGGAGGGAGGAGAGGGGGAGGTGAGAGGGAGAGAGTGAGGTGAGGAGAGGGAGGGGGGGGAGGAGAGAGTGAGGTGGGGGGGAGGGAGGAGAGAGTGAGGGGAGGGGGGAGTAAGTGGGAAGGAAATAGACCGAAAATATTTTTTTAAATGTAGCCCGTTGTTACGGGCTTAACGGCTAGTATATATTGTCAGGAGAAGAGTGACAGACTCCTAGCACGGCAGGATATTCTACAGGTCCCCGTTAAGCAGTGGTCCAAAGATACCAAGGGGAAACAGCAGGGGGCGTGGAGACACCCTGTATGGACTACAGTTCCCAGAATCCCAGAGCGGCAGGGGAAGGCTCCTAACCAGAAGGAGGCTGAGGTGAAGGCCGAGGGTAATCTGGAGGAATTAGAGGCAGCTGAGAGCATGCTGTGGGAAGCAGAGGGTGTGTCCAGGAGTGAGGAAGAAAGCTCAGAGAGCAGTAGCATGGAGAGTGAGGAGGAGATGGACTGGGAGCTGCCTTCTGAGGATTCATCTGCGTCTGACATGGAGACGGAGTGAGGGTGTCCTGCAGCATTGGTGTTACCTGGTTTCACTACACACTTACAAGGAGGACAAGGTTGATTACCGCAAGAGATAGAGGTGAGACAGGACGGGGAGCACAACTATAGGGGAGAAGGGGTGAGTTGATGCTGGATCCCCACGCTGGGTAGTCAGTGCAAGGTTAGAAGCCTGACTACAGACATTTCGGTTTCAGTGCAGAGGCAATAGTGAATTGCAATTTCTGCACAATCTTAGGAAAGAAAAAAAAGACCTGGATTTTTGATAAACTATTATATGTTTGTTTGTGAATCCTTCCTCAGTGGAGGAGGGGAAAGAACTGATAATTGCATCTCGGTGAGAGCTCAGGAAAAATACCTGACTGGAGGAGGGCCAGTCAGAGACAGAATGGGAAACCTCATTCAAAAGGTTGACTCCTAAACTGTTTTAAAGAATTGCCAGAACGTCTGAATTTGCAGCAGAGCCCAGCCGTTTCAGCCTTGCTGCAATGCCTAGAGGGATGACAGCCCTGTGAGTGAAGGAACTACATCTCGCTGGTGAGAACTCCAGAGGTGCCCGCGACAATATATATATAATATGGCGCGCGTCAACAAAGGTCAGCAGGAAACCTTGCACAGCCACCGTTTTATGTTTCAAGCATGTTCTAGTGTGACGTTCAAAACAGTCACACTAACAACACCCATTCTTCCATGTAGTGCTTTACCACTCTGCATCCAGAACTCACACCCATACAATTCTGTCCAATAAGAGAACATTTCAACACTAATGTTGATTTCAATTGGACTAGATCCCCTGCCAGAAGGAGATGCCGAGTGGTGTTATATTATATTATGCCATAGAACACTCAACACACAATCAAGCTTGCAAAAGCAAAAATTAGTATACTAAATATTGTAGAAATTGTATAAAGATCAGCAAAGACAAATATCACACAGCAGTACAGCAATATTACAGAGATCAATACAGGTAAATAGGATGATAATAATAAAGACCTAAATAAGGAAAGATATTTTACGAAGAATCCTTCTCTCATAGGTCTCCCTTTCTTTCTATGAGCCAATGTATTCTGTGAATCAGAAGACTACAAGCTCAGGGACTCCAGGAACAAGCTATCTGGTCATGTTTATGGCTCATCCAAAGAGCACTGTTATATTCAGCTTGTCTTATAATCTCGTTTTCTGGCTTTAGTCCAGCGTCTGCAAGTGTTAAATGTTTCAATTTGCACTCATAGCTCTGACATTAGCTGGGCCAGCTGCAACTCCTTAAGCTAGCACCAGTTAAGACTCATAGTTACAATAGGATTTTACAGTCCAGCTATGGCTATCAAGGAGATATTCTGTGCTGGTCTCTGAACACTGCGTTTTCCCTTAGAAAACAAATGTAGAAAGAACGAGTATCCTGGCTTATCTTTTAGCTCATCAGTACCAAGCAGCATGACTAAAGAAAAACAGTGACCACCTTCTACAGTTTCAGGCCTTCCTTATGCTAAGCTATGTGCAATGTACATAATAGAGTTGCTTCTCTGTAACAGGTGGGTGACATCATTGGATGGAGCCCCAATCTGGAACTTTGATTTCAAAGATTCTAGAACTTTCAAACATGCTCTACTGAGCATGTGCAGTGGTCATCACCCTGTCCCCCAGGCAGAATCCCTCAATCCATTATATATAGCTCATACAAGGAGAAACCAACTCCCAGGGGACGCAGATGGGTTTTGTGAGGACTGACATCCTTCTGTCCTCAGAGGCAAATCCCCCAGGGAAGAAATCCAGAAATACTCCAAGAGATAGGAAGCCAGGGTGTCGCAAGGGCAAACTCCTGTCGGAACAGGATTTCTTCAGTGGCCTGGAAACCCTAAGGGTACCAGAGCATGGTCAATGTGATCTTGGAACAGATTGCTCACGAACCTGGCTTACGTATTAATACCTCTGCCATGATTACATATACTTCCCCCAAGGAAGCATGCAGTCCAGTAAATGGAACAACCATTGCATGAACTAGGACTCCCCTGTCTGCAGACAGCATTATCTCTAAAATGAGGATGCATAGCTTGCAAGCCACTTCAACCAAAGAGAATCAACTCTCTTACGGGGGTCCCTTATCCCCAACTCCCTCAGCCATGGTGATTCGATTATTAGGAATGTAGATAGCTGGGTGGCGGGTGGGCGTGAGGATCGCCTGGTAACATGCCTACCTGGTGCGAAGGTGGCGGACCTCACACGTCATCTAGATAGGATTTTAGACAGTGCTGGGGAGGAGCCGGCTGTCGTGGTACACGTGGGCACCAACAACATAGGAAAATGTGGGAGGGAGGTTCTGGAAGCCAAATTTAGGCTCTTAGGTAGAAAGATTAAATCCAGAACCTCCAGGGTAGCATTCTCTGAAATGCTCCCTGTTCCACGCGCAGGTCACCAGAGGCAGGCAGAGCTCCGGAGTCTCAATGCGTGGATGAGACGATGGTGCAAGGAAGAGGGATTCAGTTTTGTTAGGAACTGGGGAACCTTTTGGGGAAGGGAGAGTCTCTTCCGAAGGGATGGGCTCCACCTTAACCAGGGTGGAACCAGACTGCTGGCGCTAACCTTTAAAAAGGAGATAGAGCAGCTTTTAAACTAGAACAAAGGGGAAAGCCGACAGTCGCTCAGCAGCGCATGGTTCGGAGAGATGTATCTTTAAAGGATACTAATGATGCATTAGAATTAGGGCATCCCGACAGTGAGGTTCCAATAATTAGAAAAGTAGTCCAAGTGCCTGTAACTAAAAACTCACCTGAGCTAAAAAATTCTAACTTATCCCTATCAATTAAAAAGCAGAATAAAAATACAAACAAAAAACAAACTTTGAAATGTTTGTATGCTAATGCCAGAAGTCTAAGAAGTAAGATGGGAGAATTAGAATGTATAGCAGTAAATGATGACAGACTTAATTGGCATCTCAGAGACATGGTGGAAAGAGGATAACCAATGGGACAGTGCTATACCGGGGTACAAATTATAGCGCAATGACAGACAGGAGCACTCGGGAGGAGGTGTGGCACTTTATGTCCGGGATGGCATAGAGTCCAACAGGATAAACATCCTGCATGAGACTAAATACAAAATTGAATCTTTATGGGTAGAAATCCCTTGTGTATCAGGGAAGACTACAGTGATAGGGGTATACTACCACCCACCTGGTCAAGATGGTGAGATGGACAGTGAAATGCTAAGAGAAATTAGGGAAGCTAACCAAATTGGTAGTGCAGTAATAATGGGAGACTTCAATTACCCCAATATAGACTGGGTAAATGTATCATCGGGTCACGCTAGAGAGATAACGTTCCTGGATGGAATAAATGATAGCTTTATGGAGCAATTGGTTCAGGAACCGACGAGAGAGGGAGCAATTTTAGATCTAATTCTCAGTGGAGCACAGGACTTGGTGAGAGAGGTAACGGTGGTGGGGCCGCTTGGCAATAGTGATCATAATATGATCAAATTTGATTTAATGACTGGAAAAGGAACAGTGTGCAAATCCAAGGCTCTCGTGCTAAACTTTCAAAAGGGAAACTTTGATAAAATGAGAAAAATTGTTAGAAAAAAACTGAAAGGAGCAGCTACAAAAGTAAAAAATGTCCAAGAGGCG
The DNA here is from genome assembly GCF_901001135.1 of Rhinatrema bivittatum. Lineage (NCBI taxonomy): Eukaryota > Metazoa > Chordata > Amphibia > Gymnophiona > Rhinatrematidae > Rhinatrema > Rhinatrema bivittatum. The sequence continues at coordinate 34,392,345 of NC_042616.1, read as the reverse complement.
TGGTCATTGTTAAAAAATACCATTCTAGAAGCACAGTCCAGATGTATTCCACACATTAAGAAAGGTGGAAAGAAGGCAAAACGATTACCGGCATGGTTAAAAGGGGAGGTGAAAGAAGCTATTTTAGCCAAAAGATCTTCATTCAAAAATTGGAAGAAGGATCCAACAGAAGAAAATAGGATAAAGCATAAACATTGGCAAGTTAAATGTAAGACATTGATAAGACAGGCTAAGAGAGAATTTGAAAAGAAGTTGGCTGTAGAGGCAAAAACTCACAGTAAAAACTTTTTAAAATATATCCGAAGCAGAAAGCCTGTGAGGGAGTCAGTTGGACCGTTAGATGATCGAGGGGTTAAAGGGGCACTTAGAGAAGATAAGGCCATCGCGGAAAGATTAAATGATTTCTTTGCTTCGGTGTTTACTGAAGAGGATGTTGGGGAGGTACCCATAATGGAGAAGGTTTTCATGGGTAATGATTCAGATGGACTGAATCAAATCACGGTGAACCTAGAAGATGTGGTAGGCCTAATTGACAAACTGAAGAGTAGTAAATCACCTGGACCGGATGGTATACACCCCAGAGTTCTGAAGGAACTAAAAAATGAAATTTCAGACCTATTAGTAAAAATTTGTAACTTATCATTAAAATCATCCATTGTACCTGAAAACTGGAGGATAGCAAATGTAACCCCAATATTTAAAAAGGGCTCCAGGGGCGATCCGGGAAACTACAGACCGGTTAGCCTGACTTCAGTGCCAGGAAAAATAGTGGAAAGTGTTCTAAACATCAAAATCACAGAACATATAGAAAGACATGGTTTAATGGAACAAAGTCAGCATGGCTTTACCCAGGGCAAGTCTTGCCTCACAAATCTGCTTCACTTTTTTGAAGGAATTAATAAACATGTGGATAAAGGTGAACCGGTAGATATAGTATACTTGGATTTTCAGAAGGCGTTTGACAAAGTTCCTCATGAGAGGCTTCTAGGAAAAGTAAAAAGTCATGGGATAGGTGGCGATGTCCTTTCGTGGATTGCAAACTGGCTAAAAGACAGGAAACAGAGAGTAGGATTAAATGGGCAATTTTCTCAGTGGAAGGGAGTGGACAGTGGAGTGCCTCAGGGATCTGTATTGGGACCCTTACTGTTCAATATATTTATAAATGATCTGGAAAGAAATACGACGAGTGAGATAATCAAATTTGCAAATGACACAAAATTGTTCAGAGTAGTTAAATCACAAGCAGATTGTGATAAATTGCAGGAAGACCTTGTGAGACTGGAAAATTGGGCATCCAAATGGCAGATGAAATTTAATGTGGATAAGTGCAAGGTGATGCATATAGGGAAAAATAACCCATGCTATAATTACACGATGTTGGGTTCCATATTAGGTGCTACAACCCAAGAAAGAGATCTAGGTGTCATAGTGGATAACACATTGAAATTGTCGGTTCAGTGTGCTGCGGCAGTCAAAAAAGCAAACAATGTTGGGAATTATTAGAAAAGGAATGATGAATAAAACGGAAAATGTCATAACGCCTCTGTATCGCTCCATGGTGAGACCGCACCTTGAATACTGTGTACAATTCTGGTCGCCGCATCTCAAAAAAGATATAATTGCGATGGAGAAGGTACAGAGAAGGGCTACCAAAATGATAAGGGGAATGGAACAACTCCCCTATGAGGAAAGACTAAAGAGGTTAGGACTTTTCAGCTTGGAGAAGAGACGACTGAGGGGGTATATGATAGAGGTGTTTAAAATCATGAGAGGTCTAGAACGGGTAGATGTGAATCGGTTATTTACTCTTTCGGATAGTAGAAAGACTAGGGGGCACTCCATGAAGTTAGCATGGGGCACATTTAAAACTAATCGGAGAAAGTTCTTTTTTACTCAATGCACAATTAAACTCTGGAATTTGTTGCCAGAGAATGTGGTTCGTGTAGTTAGTATAGCTGTGTTTAAAAAAGGATTGGATAAGTTCTTGGAGGAGAAGTCCATTACCTTCTACCGTGTTTCCCCGAAAATAAGACAGTGTCTTATATTAATTTTTGCTACCAAAGATGCACAAGGCCTTATTTTCAGGGGATGTCTTATTTTTCCATGAAGAAGAATTCACATATATTGTTGAACAAAAAAATGAACATTTATTATATTCTGAATAGTTGTCTGGTTATGCTGGTTTGTGATGACAACTAACTGTGAATCCTGCAGGGTAAAAAAATCACAGCTGCATGCTCTGGTGTTCTGTGCGACGGGCATGCTCCCAAATAAAAACTTTGCTAGGTCTTACTTTCGGGGGAGGTCTTATATTTAGCAATTCAGCAAAACCTCTACTAGGTCTTATTTTTGGGGGATGTCTTATTTTCGGGGAAACAGGGTATTAAGTTCACTTAGAGAATAGCCACTGCCATTAGCAATGGTTACATGGAATAGACTTAGTTTTTGGGTACTTGCCAGGTTCTTATGGCCTGGATTGACCACTGTTGGAAACAGGATGCTGGGCTTGATGGACCCTTGGTCTGACCCAGTATGGCATTTTCTTATGTTCTTATGTTCTTAATAGATTGAAAGGCAAACTGGCCAATTAGATGGACTAGAACCCTCTTCACTGAGGAAAGGTTCCACAGGCGAGAATGACTGGCAATGGTTCTCCATAAAGAAAGCCCATTGAGCTCAGCAGATTTGAAAGGTGACTCCTGGACAGGAGAAATCCCTAATCTTCACTGGGGAGCTACCCCGAAGAGACTGAACCTGGAATGGCTCCCTCATGAATTAGACCGACTGTGCCTTAGGATGACCTAAGGAGAGTACTACCGGTTGACCAGCTCTTGGATCCCACAAGGAGCTGAGGGTGACTGCCAGTCACCAGTCAGAAGCAGTGACATCCTTTCTCTGGGAAACGGAGAATAAGGGACACACTTTGTAGGGGTGGACCTCCAGGCTTCCAGAGGGGGACCTATAAGGGGCATCCTGGAAACCCAGTTGTATCTCCCCTTCCTGAAGGGACAGGAAAGCAACGGCAATCGGGACCTCATGAGCCCAAAACAACTACTCTCCAGGTGAGAGTTGAGTTACAGTCACTGAGGTTCAGAAGTCACCAATCTTCCTCTTGCAGCCACCCTCAGATGGGGTAGGCCATCATGGTAATCAATAGAGGGACTCAAGCAAAAACGGTCCAATGACCGCTGCTGCTGTCCCCCAATCCTGGCTTACAAGGAGATGCACCAATTCAAAAGAATCGAGGCTCCAGTTTGGTGATAAACCTGCATGGGACAGAGCCCCAGGGGCTTCCCCACAAAGGGAATTTCTAATACGGGAGGGGTTGAAAGACATATTCCTCTTTTGAGGAAGGAGAAGACTCCCAACACTGCCCTCCTGGTATCTATTCCCATAGGAGTTCAACCAGGAACTCAGTCTTAGGTTAGTCCTGTGGCTATGGCACATAACCTGTTGTGTTCAGCATGAGTGAAACACATACACACCCCTACAGAAGAGGGCAACTGGAAGAACAGTGCTTTCCACTGTAAAAGCATGCTGAGCAGTACTCATACAGGGGTATCCCATCCTAAGGATGGCGGCACACCTACGAACCCACTCATCGTGCTTGTGGGTAGAATTCCATGGCACAGCAAGGATCAAGCTTCAGTTGGTGGCAGCGCACTGCCAAAAAGCAATCACAGAGTGTGTGATGGCACCTTCCTCCCAGTTACAGAACAGATGAGGAGGCTTTACACCTTGACGCGACAATGGCAGGACCCTGGCATGGCTGTGTGCTGCACAGACAGAGAGAATGCCGCCTTTCAACACCCGAGGCGCTTGGAGTAGATGCCCTGCCGTACCCGACCACACCTGCTGTGCTCCACTGTCACACTTAACTCCCAATGGAGTGACAATGGTTCCCCATTACTATTGGGGCTCTGCTTATGGTGTCACCCCCATGGTGCCCCCAGTACCTGATAACACTCCAAGAGGCTGGACGCAGCCATTGAAACCTCATCGGGAATGGCTCACTGCCTTTTCTTTCATGGAAAGTTAGCAGCAAAGTCCATAGTGACCGAAGGTACCCCTAGTTCTCTGTATTTGTGCCCTGCGGCATTTGACCAAGTCCACTGGTGCTCACCGTGGTGACTGCACCCGTAGGGCATATAGCGCTCTCGCGCTCATCAACAATCATATCAATGGCATCAAATGTTGCTACACACAGGGCTTCGGCATTTGTGTCGTGATCAGTTCAATAATATATAGCACTATCCCCAGCACCACAGGTGTCAACAGACATCGACAGCCTGGTGGCACTGATAGATACCCCAGTGCCTGAAGGCATCGATGGACCAGTGATACCGAGAATGCCAGTGGCACCTGCAGGCAGAGGCTCTGCAGCCCTAACATGCCTCAGTGGTGCCCAAAGGAACAGATGACTGCCGGCGTCATTGACTGTTCCCCTTGGCTCATGTATACATCTGAGGATGTCGCTGCTGCAAACTCTATGGTGTCCCTCACCAGTGGTTATGGGTGACGATAACCTTGCTAATGCTCATTAGTACCCATGGTGCACAAAGCCAGGCGGGTCTCCGATGCCCTCCCAATCCCAACAGCTCAGGGCCCCCAGATCATTGGCATCCATGGTGCTCAATAGCTGTAGACCAGTGATGAGACAGCCCGATGCCCCTCTGTGCCCTTTCTGGACCCTGCAAAGGGGCCTCAAGGGCACCAGAACACTGTGCCTGGATGCCTCGGTGGTCCAGAGTGCCTTGAGTAGTGTTAAAAGAGGGGCTTCCCCTCTTTCTAATTACAGAATGAATACCAGCTTCAAACAATAATAAAGAAAGAGGTTTATTGATAAAGGTAATTAATAGAGGAAGGCGGACTGTTCCTCTATGGAGCAGAAGAAGATACAGAGAAGGCAATACAAGCAAAGGTGTATACAGTCTGTTCAAAATCTGCTCAGTGTTCTTAACGTGTGCTTCAGCTTATAAGGGGTCTGGGGTCTGCTATTATCAGTCATCTGCATAATCCACACCCTTTACCTTTAATAGCCAATCAATATATATTTTAACATGTGTACAGCAGCTTGCTCTTACTTATAGGCCACAGGCCTCTTCTTATCAGTTAGAATAACAAACTTAGTTCCATCCTTCCAGGAATGATGTCATCCGTGCTGGATGATTCTCTGGTAAGTTCAGTGATCATAGTGCTTCACAGTGCTATAACTACATGTGTGCAAGATATATGCAGTTCACTATTCTACAGTAGGTAGTGACCCCAGTGCTCGACAGCATCAAATCTGTCCAAGCTGAAATCCCTGTCGCCTGAGGGCTTCAGTAGCACTCGAGGGCTCTCAGGCCCCAGCAGTTGATTTGCCTTGAGGGTGACTAGGGCGCTAAAGGCAATCCCAGTGCCTCTGTGATGGTGCTCAACATCATCAAGAGCGGCAATGAATGGCATTGCTGGCTAACATGCCCAGTGACCTCCATGGCAGTCTCGTGCCTCAATGGCATCAATGCAGTTCCGCACCGCAAAAACCTTGAGGGCGGCCACGGCATTGAGGCAGCTCCACATCGCAACAACATCAAGGGTGGTCTCAGCGTTGAGGTTATGCACCTCAATGGCCCAAGCATGCACCTCGAGGGCATCGATAGCATCAAGGCCTTTCCGATTGTGTCGAGGAGGACCATGGCACTCGATGGCAGTCCTAATCCCCGACCTTAGAGGTTGGTGCCGCTCCTCCGTCACATCAAGGCCCAAGGCGCTCAATGGCTCCAGTGTGTCGATCTAAGGATGCCTACAGCACAGAAGGCCCTTATGGCATTGAGGGCGGTCATGCACCTCAATGGCATTGAGGATACCCCGGCACCTCGACAGCATCAAGGGTGACCATGGCGCTCAATGGCAGTCCTGGTCCCCGACGCAGTCCTGACATCGTGTCAGAGCATCGGTGCACTGGTCACAGATGTACTTGGGCAACCGTTACTGGGCATGGCACCGAAGGTGCAGCAGCAAGCTGTTTTCCCAGGCTCCTGCTCACCCTGTCTCACAAGGAGACTGCACTGTCATCACAGGCAAGCAGGAGGGGAGGCTATGTCATCCAGGGCTCCTGCCCATGAAGACTAGTTCCTTTAATGTGGGGAGGATGAGCTATCTCCTGCATAGGAATGGTGTGGTCCTCTTCTCTTCATTGTCTGATCCTCCATCGATGCCGATCAATCAGTGAAACGACATGGAACTCCTGCCCAGGTAGAACTAACTAACTAACTATTTATTTATTTATTTATTTATTTATTTATTTATAGGGTTTATATACCGGAGGTTCCTGTATAAAATACATATCACCCCGGTTTACAAGAAACAAGAACTATCGCTTCATTTAGCGGTTTACATTGAACATATTAATTAACATTGAACATTAAACATAAACATTGAACATTGAACATATTAATTAAATTAACAAATTAGTTAATTTACTCAGACGATTCCCCAGATTCAGCAGCCTACACAGATCACCCACACTGCATTCTCTCAGTCTTGCCAGCATCTGACAAAGGTACAAAACACAGCAAGGAGAGGACACAGATATCAAACTGCAGGTGCGGTATTTATTTAATAATGGATAGTATTAGACTCTGCCAGGCTGCACACCCACCATGCGCTTAGCAGACAGTGGAAAGAAGAGGGAAAAAAGGAAAGAAAATGGAAAATAAAACTAAGGTAAGGGAAAGAAAAACAGTTTTAGCTCTAGAAAAAAAAATCACTTACAAAAAATGTGAGGTGAGAGCAAAGCTGAATTCTGCGACACACAGGGCTCCCGCCACCACACAGCTCCGCAGAAAAAAAAGAGACTGACCGACTCTGCCTAGGGGGCAGAGTGATGGCCACGTCTGCACACGGCGTGGGGCACGGTTGGAAGTTCTGGAATCTTTGAGATCAAAGTTCCTAAACAGGTCCATGTCCCGTAGCTCAGTGTGCAACATCCCTGTTCCACGCGCTGGTCCTCAGAGGCAGGCAGAGCTCCGGAGTCTCATAGCGTGGATGAGGCGATGGTGCAAGGAAGAGGGATTCAGTTTTGTAAGGAACTGGGGAAACTTTTGGGGAAAGGGGAAACTTTTCTGAAAGGATGGGCTCCACCTTAACCAGGGTGGAATCAGGCTGCTGGCGCTAACTTTTAAAAAGGAGATAGAGCAGCTTTTAAACTGGAACAAGGGGGAAAGTCGACAGTCGCTCAGCAGTGCATGGTTCGGAGGAATGTATCTTTGAAGGATACTAATGAAACAGGATTGTTAGGGCATCCCAGCAGAGAGGATCCAATAAAAGCAAAAGTAGTCCATGTGCCTGTAAGTAAAGAATCACCTGAGCTAAAGATTTCCAAATTATCTCTAGCAACTGAAAAGCAGGTTGTTAATACTGTAACGATGAAGCACCGGCCAAAGAAGATCCCTTGCTTCCACTGTCCTCAGATCCACCTCCTCCCGGTTAGTTAGTTAGTTAGTTATGTAAAAGCTTTTATATACCAGTATTCATAGGTACATCATATCAATTTACAAGGAACTTAACGCAATACATGGAACATAGTGAAGGTAACGTGAAAGAAGAGATAAACGGAACATGATAATAAGAGAAAAGATACAATATAGAATTATTGCGGAAATTAACTTAAGACAATAACAAAATGTAATGTGAAAAACAATGCTAAAGTACGCTAATGCAGTTTTCGTTGAGCCAGTTATGGCATTACATGAGTTAATTGGGTGAAGTGTGGGCCTATAGATTCTTTTGAAAGGGGAGTCTTGCATGGTTTCATATCTGAGGAAGATTTACGCTTGGGGGGGGAGAGAGGTGAGTCGTTTATAGTTGAAGGGGAAGACCTGGGGGGGTGGTATCTAATTGCCTGAGAGGTATGGATAAGATGTGAAGTGGTGAGTAGAGCGCTATTCAGGGTATGCCTGTTTAAAAAGCCAGGTCTTTAGTTTTTTTTTTTTTAATTTCTGGGTGCATTGCTCTTGACGGAGGTCAGGAGGCATGGAGTTCCAGAGGGCGGGTCCTGCAATCGATAGGACTCAATCTTTCGTGGAATTGAGGTGTGTGATCTTAGGAGAGGGTGTGTGTAGGATTCCTTTGTAGGCTGATCTAGTGGGTCGGTTGGAGGTATGGTGGCAGAGGGAATCGTTTAGCCAGTGCATATTACAGTTATGTAGGGTTTTGTGTATAATTGAGAGATTCTTGTAGAGAATTCGGAAAGATATTGAGAGCCAGTGGAGTTCTTTAAAGATGGGGGTGATATGGTCTTTTTTGCAGGTGTTTGTTAGAATTCTGGCGGAAATGTTTTGCAGCATTTGGAGTGATTTTATGTAGTGAGTAGTGAGTTGCAGTAGTCAATTTTGGAAAATATGGTGGCCTGAAGAACTGTACAGAAATCATTGAAATGGAGGAGGGGTTTCAGTTTTTTGAGGACATGGAGTTTAAAGTAGCACTCTTTTATGGTAGAGTTGATTAATTTTTTTAGGTTTAGTTGGTTGTCAATGATGACGCCAAGATCTTGAACATTTTGTGAGAAGGATATTGAAGAGGGAAGGGGGTTGCTGTCAGGGGATGGCACTATGTTGGGGTGGGCAGAAATGATGAGGAGCTCGGTTTTAGGTGCGTTTAGGGCAAGGTGAAGGTTTGTGAGGAGGTGGTTTATTGCGGTAAGGCAGTTTTCCCATGTCTTGAGGGATTTGGATAGGGATTCAGTGATGGGGATGAGGATTTGGACATCATCCGCGTAAATGAAGTGTGTGAGGGTGACATTTTCCGTTTTATTCACCATTCCCTTCCTAATAATTCCTAACATTCTGTTTGCTTTTTTGACTGCTGCAGCACAGTGAGCCGACACATTTAAAATATTATCCACTATGATGCCTAGATCTTTTTTCTGGGTGGTAGTTCCTAATATGGAACCTAACATCGTGTAACTACAGCAAGGATTATTTTTCCCTATATGCAACACCTTGCACTTGCCCTCATTAAATTTCATCTGCCAACCCAATCTTCCAATCTTGCAAGGTCCTCCTGTAATGTATCACAATCCGCTTGTGATTTAACTACTCTGAATAATTTTGTATCATCCGCAAATTTGATAACCTCACTTGTCATATTCCTTTCCAGATCATTTATATATATATTGAAAAGCATCGGTCCAAGTAAAGATCCCTGAGGCACTCCACTGTTTACCCTTTTCCACTGAGAAAATTGACCATTTAATCCTACTCTCTGTTTCCTGTCTTTTAACCTGTTTGTAATCCACAAAAGGACATCGCCACCTATCCCATGACTTTTTACTTTTCCTAGAAGCCTCTCATGAGGGACTTTGTCAAATGCCTTCTGGAAATCCAAATACACCACATCTACCGGTTCACCTTTATCCACATGTTTATTTAAAACAAAATGAAACAGATTTGTGAAGGCAAGACTTCCCTTGGGTAAATCCATGTTGACTGTGTTCCATTAAATCATGTCTTTCTAAATGCTCTACGATTTTGATCTTTAGAATAGTTTCCACTATTTTTCCTGGCACTGAAGTCAGGTTCACTGGTCTATAGTTTCCCGGATCGCCCCTGGAGCCTTTTTAAATATTGGGGTTACATTGGCCACTGTCCAGTCTTCAGATACAATGGATGATTTTAATGACAGGTTACAAATTTTAACTAATGCTTGTATGGTTAAAAGGTGAGATGAAAGAGGCTATTTTAGCTAAAAGATCTTACTTCAAAAATTGAAAGAAGGATCCATCTGAAGAAAATAGGAAAATGCATAAGCATTGGCAAGTTAAATGTAAAACATTGATAAGACAGGCTAAGAAAGAATTTGAAATGAAGTTGGCCGTAGAGGCGAAAACTCATAATAGAAACTTTTAAAAATATAACCGAAGCAGAAAGCCTGCGAGGGAATCGGTTGGACTGTTAGATGATCAAGGGATTCTAGTGGCACTTAAGAAAGATCAGACCATCGTGGAAAAACATAATGCTTCGGTGTTCACTGAGATGGATGTTGGGGAGATACTCGTTCCGGAGACTGTTTTCAAGCGTGACAATTAAGATGAACTGACCGAAATCACGGTAAACCTGGAAGATGTAGTAGGTCAGATTGACAAACTGAAGAGTAGCAAATAACTTGGACCAGATGGTATACATCCCAGGCGTCTGAAAGAACTAAAAAATGAAATTTTAGACCTATTACAAGTAATTTGTAAATTATCATTAAAATCATCCATTGTACCTGAAGACTGGAAGGTGGCCAATGGAACCTTGATCTATAAAAAGGGCTCCAGAGATGATCCGGGAAACTATAGACCGATGAGCCTGACTTCAGTGCCAGGAAAAATCATGGAAACTATTATAAAGAATAAAATCACAAAATATATACACAGGTATGATTTAATGGGACACAGCCAGCATGGATTTACCCAAGGGAAGTCTTGCCTCACAAATCTGCTGCTTCTTTTTTTTTTTAAGGAGTTAATAAACATGTGGATAAAGGTGAACTGGTAGATGTGGTGTATTTGGATTTTCAGAAGGTGTTTGACAAAGTCCCTCATGAAAGGCTTCTAATAAAACTAAAAAGTCATGGGATAGAAGGAGATGTCCTTCAGCTTGGAGAAGAGATGGCTGAGGTAGGGATATGATAAGAGGTCTTTAAAATAATGAGAGGTCTTGAACGAGTAGATGTGAATCGGTTATTTACCCTTTGGGATATTAGAAGGACTAGGGGGCACTCCATGAAGTTAGCAAGTAGCACATTTAAAACTAATTGGAGAAAATTCTTTTTCACTCAATGCATAATTAAGCTCTGGAATTTGTTGCCAGAGGATGTGGTTAGTGCAGTTAGTGTAGCTGGGTTTAAAAAAGGTTTGGATAAGTTCTTGGAGGAGAAGTCCGTTAACTGCAATTAATCAGGCTGACTTAGGGAATGGCCTCTGTTATTACTGGCATCAGTAGCATGGGATCTTCTTAGTGTTTGGGTTCTTGCCAGGTTCTTGTGGCCTAGTTTGGCCTCTGTTGGAAACAGGAAACAGTCACAAAACACACAGTTCTTTCTAAAGCAGGACTATAGTCATTGGAAACCATTTACACACAGAACCTGTTTTGAGTCACTCCTGATCTCTCTCAAACTTTCCATGCCCTGGGTCTGCTCAGGGTCCCATTAAAGTCAGGGCTGACTCTGCAGTGTCCCAGGTTAGAAAGCAGCTGCAGTGTTTCTATAGAGAGGGCAGGATTATAATATTTAATACCTAGTTTGGAATAAATACAGTCTTAGCCACTTCAAACCAAATTACTCCCCTGTAATAGAAAAAAAGGGAGCAAGTATCACTATATCAAATCTTTGCACAATACTCAAAAAGCAGTTTTTATTTTATAACATTTAGACATGAAATGTCATACAAAAAATTAACAATCATAAACACTAAATCAAATCTATATACAATACTCAAAAATCAATTTTTATAACATTTAGACATGAAAGATTTCATAGAAAAGGAAGGTGGTTTTGTGCAGTTTAAGAGTTATTACGATAGTGATAGCTTCAGATATTGGAAGGTGATTAAGATGAGCAGTGTAACACTGCGGTGTGTTAGATTTGTTTTGCATTCGGGAATATTTGTTTGCAAAATTGATTTTTTGTTTTTCAGAGATTGGTATCGTCTGTGCAGTATCGCTGATACTTTAGATGGTGGAGCAATATTTCCCTTTATTTAGATGGTAAATTGCTTTAAAGCAGTTGGCCGAGGATGATAAGATTGCTTTTGATGGGTCTGATGATGTTCTTATATATTCTTTATTTAGTACCCCTGAAGCAGCCTCGGTTGGGAGGTGAAACCTGGGTCCTTGTTGGGACTACGTTTGAAGGTGGATGAGAACTGGAAAGTCTGTATCAGAAGGGAGAATATCGAAGGTGGATGAGAGTTTGGGAGTTTATAACAGCACGGAAATAAATCCCTGCACAAGCTTGGATGAGCCACGTTGGCAGACTGAAAAAGATCTTTGGTACAAAGGTCGCATGAAACTATTTAAGGCGGATTTCAGGAGTGGAGGAGGATATCTTTTAAGAATGGGTGTGGCTGGATTGTGATTCGAGTATGATGGAGTTAGATGATTAGGTTTTGTTTAGATTTTAAACATAAGTTATGAGCCTGATGGGTGAGTTTTGGCACTGGTATATTGCATTTATGAAAAGATATCTTGAAAAGAGTTGCTGAACTGATGTAAAGGATATGCAAAGCATAATATGATAATGCGTGAGCAGGTTTACTCATCAGAATCCCCAGTAGTAATTTCATTTTTTTTTTTTATATTTATATTTTTATTAAAGTTTTCAACACATAGCAACACAGCACATGGTAATTAGAATAATAATACAACATTGGCACACGCAAAACAGGTAAAATGCATTCGCATTACAGAGAAACAATAATTGTACACCCTACATGAAAATAAGAGAAGAAAATGAGAGAAATTATGCGATGCCAGTGAGTGCTCATGTTGCCAACCCTAGATTAATATACCCGTCCCCCCCCCCCATCCCTAGAATGGAACAAACAGCAATCGTATTACAAATGTCGTTTCAGCAACTGACCAGCAGCAATAGCAAGTGTGTCAGAACGGTCCCCTTAAAAGGAAACAAACAATTTACAAACAATTTACAAACAGCAAATAGTGTCAGGCATATAGGAAGCACAAAGTCAGTAATCAGACTATAGCTGTAGAACCTTTTAAGATACCCAAGTAATGAGAGGATGCCATATTTTGAGATATTTAGACATTCTATTATGCTTCAGAGCCGTGAGATGGTCCAATCTGCGATATCTCTGAACCTTTAACAAAACTTCAGCTAGCTGTGGAATTTTATTAGATTTCCAGTATTGGGCTATTGTAGTACGCATGGCTATTAACACATAAATACACAGCTTTTGCTGAAATTGGTCAAGACCTTCAGTAGGAGCATTTAATAAAGCAGAAGCAGGCTGCCAGTGAATAGTGACTCCAAGCAATTTACCCAACCACCCCTCGATAGTACGCCAGATAGGAGTAATCTTTGGACACTGCCACCAGACATGAAGATATGTACCCGTTTCCCCACAGTCTCGCCAGCACTGGGGAGATATAGAGGGATATATGCGATGCAGCCGGTCCGGATCAAAGTGCCAACGGTATAGCATTTTGTAACTGTGTTCCTGCAACCGTGCGGATATAGCACAGGTAGTAGCCCTCCTGAAAATGGCACCCCATGCCTTCGGAGTAAGCTGGCCCCCCAGGTCCTCTTCCCATTTCCGAATATGCGTGGGAGTGTAAAGATCCATAGCCAATATCATTTGATAAATTTTAGAGATCCCCTTGGTCAGATGATCAGCATGTGAATAATAATTTTCAAAGAGTGACCTGGTAAGATTAAAGCTCCCATTCGCAATAACAGTCTTAAGGAAATGACAGATTTGAGCATGAGCTAGAAAATGACTCGGACCCAAACCATATTTAGAAGTAAATAGGTCCCAAGACATAAGTTCACCCCCTTGCAACATGTGGCCAAGCGTTGTAATGCCCGCCACCCGCCATGCCTGGAAATCTTTAGATTGGTAGCCAGCCGCAAATGCGGTATTATGGAAGATGGACGTAGTGTAATAATAAGCGTAACTTCCCAACATTTTTATCCTCCATTGACCCCAGACCTTTAATGTAGTGGTTAACGTCCATGGGGGGTGGGAAACACATCTCCAAGTGCTTTGAGGCTGCCAAAGAACAGCTCCCAAAGGCATGGGCCCCATTAAACACTGCTCAATGGAGACCCACTGCTTGGGTGAGACGACCCGAGCTATGTCTAAGACAGGCCGTAACTGTGAAGCAACATAGTAGGCTCGAAAATCAGGTACTCCCAAGCCCCCGAGAGCTTTAGCTTGATATAGTGTCCTACGTGCCACCCGTGGGGGTCGGCGCCTCCAAATAAAGTCAAAAATTTTCCTTTGTATTCTGTGCAGTAAGCGTGGAGATAGAAACACCGGTAAGGTGGAGAATAAGTATAAATATCTGGGCAAAACATTCATTTTGATAATAGCTATTCTCCCCAGCCACGTAAATGCCCCTCTATACCATGTATCCAAGTCTCTATCTACCTTGCGCATCAGGGGCGTATAGTTAAGTGAATACAAATCCGTTACATCCGCATTAAGGTAAATACCTAGATATTTTAGGGAATGTTTGGCCCATTGAAAAGGAAACTGATTGGAGATAAGTTGAACGTCGGGCTGGGATAGTGTAAGATTCAACAACTCGGATTTTTCAAAATTTACTGTAAATACCGAAACCTTGCTAAAGGTCTTCAGTTCGAATTCAACCCCCTGCAGGGAGGAGCGAGGGTCCGTCAAGGTAAACATGATATCATCCGCAAAAAGCGAAAGTTTATAGTGACCGAGACCCAACTCCACACCCCGAATGGCCGAGGACATCCTGATGCGGACTGCAAATGGCTCAAGGAAAAGCGCAAATAGTAAGGGAGACAGAGGACACCCCTGCCGTGTGCCTCTACCAATAGGGAAAGCGTCTCCGTAGCCGCCATTCACTTTTACCATAGCTTTAGGTTGGTCATATAGTTGACATATCCATTGAATAAAGTGTGGGCCAAAATTCATCTTACGTAAGGTTTGAAATAAGTACGGCCAATGTACTAGATCGAACGCCTTCTCTGCGTCAATGGCCAGAAGGACAGCAGGAATACTCTCTCTCTTTGTCCACCAAATTAGATCAATAATTTTCCGGACATTGTCCGCGGCCATTCTATGGGGTACGAATCCCACCTGGTCAGAATGAATCATAGTAGGCAGGTACCTATTCAACCTCACGGCCAATATCCTGGCCAATATCTTTAAGTCTTGATTTATGAGAGATATTGGGCGATATGACCCGCATAAAGCAGGGTCCCTACCAGGTTTAGGCAATACAGTGATTCCCGCTATATTGGATTGGCTAGGGATATGACCCCCCTCCCGAACATAATTAAAGTAGTCCACTAGATGGGAAACCAAGGTGTTCGACAATGCTTTATAATATTCCCCTGGTAAGCCATCAAGGCCTGGGGATTTATTAGTTTTAAGGGATTTAATAGTATTCTGAACTTCCAGCTCAGAAATAGGACTGTCGAGAGATAATTGTTGTTCCTCCGTCAAGCACGGGATGGTCATTGTGGCCAAATAATCTGCAATATCAGACTCCAAAATATCTGTGCGAGGAGCATACAAAGAAGCATAAAAATCAGAGAAACTTTTTCGAATCTCTAGGGAGTCCACTATCGGTGACCCTTGGGACGAACGGAGTTTGGTGACACTGCACTGCAACACCCGTGCCTTTAACTGTTTAGCCAAGAACCTTCCTGCTTTATCACTTCCTTCATAGTAAGCCTGTTTGTTCAAATCTAATTGGTGTAGTATTTGGTGATCATCGAGCGTTTGTAAGTTTAACCTGGCCTCCAGGAGTTTTCTATAAATCACCGGAGATTGGTTCTGGAAGTGCTGCTTGGCCAAATCACTGATCGCTTGTACTAGTAACTGCCTTTTCCGCTCTCTATCTTTTTTAAGAGCTGTAGCTTTAGCGATGCAGTACCCACGTGCCACTGCCTTAGAGCAGTCCCACAAAGTACCCATAGACTCAACCGAGGGGGTATTAATGTCAAAGTACTCCTGCAAGTGTCCCGTCAGAGCTTGGAGGAACGTCTGGTCCCTAAGGAGAGAAGAATTGAGTCGCCAAAATATTTGACCCCTTGGTCCTTGCTGTACAGACAGCTCAAGTCGAACCATCCCGTGGTCCATCCAGGATATAGGTTCAATTTCACAGGACTGGACCCGTAATAAAAGGCTAGCGTCCAACAGAAAAAAATCAATGCGGGAATATGAGTTGTGGGGCGCCGAATAAAAGGTGTAAGACCGGGATGCTGGATTGCGGTGATGCCACACATCCGTCAACGTCCATTCTGTCATAATATTAGTCAAAGTAGTATTGGCCGTCGAACGGGATAGTAGTGGGTTGGAGGTCCCTTGATAGGAGTTGTCTAATGAACGGTTTAATGTAAGATTAAAATCTCCCCCCCAGAGAACCATACCATCTCCATGCTCATGTAATAGACGCTTAATCTTACGGAAAAAGGGTACCTGATTACCAGTAGGTGCATAGGTAGAGATGAGAGTATAGAGTTCATTCCTAATCTTAAGCTTGAGTAGCACAAATCTGCCCTCATCATCTAAGATGGTTAACACGGGCTCAAAAAGTATATCAGCTGATAGGAGGATCCCCGTGCCTGTGTATCTGGAATGCTTGTGAGCAGCTGCATGAAATACATGAGGGAAATCACGGCTTTTAAGAAGCCTCTCGTACCTTTTCTTAAGGTGAGTTTCCTGCACATATACTACAGAGGCACGAAATCGTTTTAAGTCCGCATTGAGTAGCTGACGCTTCCTATATGTATTAAGACCCTTAGTATTAATAGTTATAACCTGAATCATATGTTATAAGGAGCAAACAAAAGTGGCACACTATCAGTTCTGACATCAATAAGACAACATAAATCTGCCCGCATTCACAATAACCGCGGGGGTAAACAAATAGTGGCCGGCTAGACCTGCCGGTGAAACGAGTGTTAAATTCAAAATATGTTCCCAAAATACTAGGAAGAACCCACCCCCTACTGATCCACTGAACTAAAGCGCGGATCATAATCTATGGGTGCGATTCACCTCTTGGCAGACCTCCCGATTGTCCGCCCCCCCCCCCCCCCCACCCTGCAACAAAGAAAACCTATAAACAAGAAAACATGAAACAGTTGACCCCTCCTGTGAATCAGCTATATGATCGGAATCACAACCCCTTAAGCCATGAGAAAACAGTACAATTAGGCACGAAGCCCAAGGCGATGGTCCTCTTCACCCCTGATCAGAAAGGGACTCCTGGGGCTGCTGTGAACGTGTGATGGGCCTCCGCTTGTTTCTTTCGACCCGGCGCCATTTTAAGCCAATATCTCTCCTCGGCAGTGGAGCGGGCGAGCTAGATGGTAAGGTAACTCGAATAGCCAGGCCAGCCTGCTGAAAGATGGAATTAGCTTCCGCAGGTGTCTGGAGCCGGTATGTGGTGCCTCCATGTTGAAATGAAAGAGCAAATGGGTAATTCCAACGATACCTGATGTTAGCTTTGCGTAGCTCCTCCGTGACAGGCCGCAGCTCATAACGTTTTTTTAGCGTACTGGCTGCCAGGTCTTGAAAGACAGCGACATCATGATTGCGCCAGGACCATGTCTTCTTTTGCCGCGCAATGGTAAAGATAGCTTCTTTCTGGCGAAAACTAAGAAAGTTAATAAGAATGTCCCGTGGCTTCCCATCACGACGTACCCCCAGCGCACGATGGGCCCGTTCAAACTGTATGTCCGAATCTCCAAAAATGGTGTTATGCTGTAAATCCGCCGGGGCCTGCTGCAAGAGGTAGGCACAGAATTCCGCTGCTACAGTGAAGCAGTTAGCAAATTCCTCAGTTTCAGGCACCCCCCTGATCCTGATATTTTGGCGCCGAGACCTATTTTCCATATCCTCAATTTTATCAGTTAGTGAAGCAATCAGTTTTTGGTTGCCGCCAGCTGTATTTGTTAGATCAGAAAGGTCAATCGCATGCTGCTCTACCCGGAGATCAAGTTCGTCGACTCTGTGTCCTAAGGCTAAGAAATCTTCTCGGAGCTCGGCGAAAGAATTCAAAAGTTCCTCCTTGTTAAGTTTCATGTCTGCCCGTAGCTCTACGAACCAATCGCGGAGCATTGTTTTAGTAGGGAGATCTGCCAGGTTAGACACCGATTCTGTGGTCTGTTGGGGCGAAAGGATCGGGGCTTCCGCGTCTGTTTCCTCCATATCACCCGCCTCGCAGTCGGCTATATCGGGCCCACACTTCCGCGCCTCCGCCGCCGCTTTAGTAAAGGAGAATTTCTGCAGATCTGGGCCTCTTTTTTTCACCGACATTACCCCGTTCGTCGGTAGATTATTAGTCAGGTAAGTACGCAAAATTTTGGGCTGTGATTCTCATGTAAAAAGGGGTCGCAGGGTGGAGGAACACCGGAGCTTCAATCAAGGACGTCCATCTTGCCTCGTGGCGAACAGCGCCCCCCCACCATTTTTTTTTTTTAATTAACTTTTTACAATACAATCCAAGGATACGACTTGAATTTAGAAAGCATTATTTTTACACAATAAATCTCAGGAAAGAAAAAAGAACTTAAAAAAGAAATAACAATATCAATCAATCATTTGCTTAAAGCCCTCAAATGTTCGGGAGGATGCTCTCAACCTAAGGTATATAAATATTACTTTCATATGAAAGAGAAACATAGCGAATATATCAGTGAATCGGATATAAATTAATTTACGATCGCGTCACCAAGGACCTATTGCACTTTCTCAGCTTGTGGAAGGAATGGTCCATTAATATCAGAGTATTTATCTTTCAGGAAATTATCTAATTGCTCGGGCACCATAAATATATGCGTGGCATCTCTGTACTTAATGATACATTTACGAATGTACGTCAATATAAACATTGTCCCCCAAATTTAATACTCGGGGTCTAAGTTGTAGGAATTGTTTTCTCCTGATTGGTGTAGACCTAGCAAGGTCTGGGAATGCAGAGATTTTTAAACCCAGAAGTAGTAACTTCTTTATCCTTTATTAGGTGCAGTGAAGGTTTGCCTTATAAGACTGGGAGAGGAGAGATTATTTTAAGCCTTAGATATTTTTGTGCTTTATATATATCTTTCCTTAAATTATCAGCTTCCATACTCATTGATCCTGTTGGCCTTCTGTTTGGCAGCTCCCTGTTTAGCTGTTTGTAGGGCTGCCACCTCATTCTTTTGCCTACTTACTACTACCACCTCGGCATTTTCTTGACTCCCCACCCCTATCCACCGCTTCATCCAATTCATCGCTCCATGTAATGGCTTTTTCCACCACTGCTGTAGCCACGTGACCGATCCCACTACCATAGGCCTGTGCTCTAACTCCTACCCGTTGGGTTCCCATCCCTATTGCTGAAGCTCTTCCTCCCTGCTGCTGTCAGTCTCTTCCCCTGTGTAGCTGCCCTCACAGGCCACCTTCCACCTCCACTCCTGCAGCCTGTCCTTACTGCCACCAGTCTCTCCTGTCTGACCCTGCCAGCTACTGCCGGCACAGTGGCTCACAGTAAACAGACACGTGGCTTTGGCCGAAGAGGTGGGGGGGGGGGGGGGAGGCCACAGGAGGCCACAGGAGGCCGACAGCAACAGCAAATAAAGCAGGGAGGACTTACTGGGGACCTGGAAAAGCTCTACTGCAGGACAGGGAGAGTGAGCAGGCAAGAAAAAGAAGAGAGGAAGGAGATTAAGGAAGGAGGAGAGACTGGTTGGTTGGAAGCAGACTAAAGGGGGATACTGGAGCGAAATGAAGGAAAGGGGAAAAGGACAGATTGTGGGACACGGCCATAAATATTTATTAATCAGATAGATAAGAGGTGGAGAATACAAAGCTGATTCCTTGCAGAAGAACAACAGGAAACAGAGTTTTGTTTTGAGACTTTACAGGATACATCTTGATGACCTGGACTGGCCCTTGATGGAGACAGGATGCTGGGATCGATGGACCATTGCTCCGACCCAGCCTGGCATTTTTTATGTTTGTATAAAGAGGGCAGGACGTTGGGGGGCAGCCTCCTCCCTGAGCAGAAGCACCTGCAGGCATTTTTCTCTCTCCTTTTGCTGCTGTCAGGATGAGAAATGTACTGGGAGCTCTTTCTCGGGCTGGGGAAGAGCTGAGCGTTTGCCTTTTGCAGTTCCTATTTCAAATCAATAGGGGTGGGGGTCACCTTTGGTGACCCCCACCCCTATTGATGTAATCACAAAAAAGAACCACCACTTCTCTAGTGTTCCCTCAAGGGGGCAGCAGAGACTAAAAAGTAACTCTGTGGGCCACTAACCCTAGGGAGCAACTAGGCCATGAACTTGGCGCTTGGCTTTAAAACAAGAAAAGAAAGAATGTAAAACATTAGCTACTCCTTTTCCGCAGTGTATTTATTTCTCTGCCTTCCAATGGCTTGCTGCAAGAAAAAAGTGTAAGTGTATGGAAAACTTAAGTCCTGAATGTATGAGGGATTCCCTGTGTCGGGCTTAAAGAATCCGAGCCTCTTACACATTGGCAGTATGGCGTTTTCTTCGTGCTACTAAGCTATTAAGCTAAGTAAAGATTTGTCATGCTATTAAGCCAAGTATAATTTGCAGAAAACTGCGTTTAACTTGCAGATAATTATGGACATGTTTTAATTGCACGAATTGGTGTTTAAGTTTACACTGAAGCATAAAAAAAGTTTCATTATCTGACCTGTGATTATACTTCTTGGCGCATTTAGCATTATAAGGTGCCTATGTATGAGGTCAAACGAATGAGAGCAAAAATTCTGTTCACTGCACCCAGGGTGTTTGTATTTGTGCTTGATTGATTGTGGTACATCAGTATTCATTATTTTTGATTATCAACACGACTGATACCACCACTTGGAAGTGTTTGAGAGCAAGACTGAGTCATAGATAGTCCTGACATGCCCTGGCAGTGCATGAGGAGAAGTCAATAACTGAGCCTAGTTCCCTGGGCGGGGGAACTAGCAGTAGCTGTTGTGTATGTTGGACACAGAGCGGGGGAGGCAGCAGTGGTGCAATTCTCTTCTTGATGACTTCTGGTACCTTTTTAGCCAACAAAGTGGCTGGGGGGGGGAGATGACAGAGGCACCTCCTGTAAGCAGGTTTAGGGGTGCAGGCATCTATCTGCTACAGGATGCTGCCTGCTGCCCTCCCACCTTACTTGCGATCTTAAATCAGGAAGAAGACAATGGGTATTCTCCCCAGAAATAGACTTTTATTTATCAGTGTTAAGGTTATAGGTGTTTGGGTGGATCCTTGGTCACGGTGGCAGCTGACCACACCCACGGGGGGCAGTCCCGTGAGGGACCACAGTGTCAAGCTAGACTCTTGGACGCACAAACACAGATTAATTCGTTTATTAGACAAATGTATGTAGCCACCAGAGGTGGCAGTAGTGAGTAGTTTGTAGAAGACTGGAAAGCCCGGCTGGGCGCGTCTCTCACGGTAGTGCTGGATACTGGAGATCTCCTGATGATCTGTGCTGAGAGGAGATAAGCTTGAGCCATATAAGTACATATAGATGAGATGGCATACAGAGTCAGAGTAGATGGAAAGAGCTCCGAGGCAGGGAGAACAGGCCCTCGAGGAGCGAGTACCTGATCCCTGAGGCTCAGGGCTGAGAGACTCTGTAGCAGTGTACTCACAAGCTGTAGGTATGGCACAGAAATGGAGCACAGGCCCTCGAGGAGCGAGTACCTGGTGCCAGTAGAATACCATGGAGGTTGGTAGCGTCTGTCCTCACTGATGTTGTAGAATAAAGAATTCCTCCAATCAGAGATGAAAGGTTGCAGGCAGCGTCTCAGGGAACATGGGTCCTCGAGGAGCGAGTACCGGTTTCCTGATAGCACCTGAAAGAAGCAGAAGGGCTTCCGAGGAGCGGGTACCCAGTTAGAGACCCCGAAGGGTAGTAAGGTCTTCAGCGGAAGCTGAAGTGGCAGAGTAGCCTAGGAACGGAGAACGAATCCCATCTGTAAGGTTTCTATTCCCCTTGCTAACTCGAGGAGCTAGCAATAGGCGTAGGCAGATATACCCGGAAGATGATGACGTCAATTCAGGGGGACGCCCCTGAGGTTTGCGCCACATGCGCTTAAAGATGAGGGCGGCGTGCGCGCGCCCTAGAGGTACCTTGCTGGAGCTTGACGAGAGGCAGCGCCATGGCCGCTCCGGGGACGCCAGCGAGAATGGCAGGAGGACACCGTGGCAGCCAACAGTCCATGGTAAGCGGAAGGAGCCGAGAGTATAGAGAGGTAGGCGGGGCGAAAGCGTCGAGAAGTGACGGATGGAACAATCAGATTTGGAAGGGTTTAGCATTTAGAAAATAACAATTCCTATCTCTAACCTCCTGGTCATTAAACATCAGTTTTCCCTAAAGAAATTTCTGTATCATGGATGGCAACAGAACATGCCATAAACCTTAGCCTGCTTAATATATTAATACTTATGGCTAACTTACTTACCCTTGGTCTAGGCTTCAGGTAATATCTCTGTTCTCCTCTGAAGCAGGCTCTGGCTGGAGAATGTGGGTAGGGGAGAGGCTTGTTTCCTGGGCTAGGTACTGGCAGAGCGGGCAGGCTGTCCAGGAAGGAGACTTGCTTTCTGGCTCTGGTACTTGGCTGTTTGGGCTTGCTTTTGCACCTCACCGTCTCAGGCTCTGATCACTCTCCTCACCTGAGCAGGCTCCTCCTCTCCGGTCTCTGGGCCACACCCAGGCTTCTCCCTTCAATAGCAGGGATTCCTGCTCTGCTTACCAGCCTTTCGCTTGCAAGGATGCTCAGGATTCGCTCTCCAGGTTTTCTTCCCGGGTTTGTGCTCTCTTTCTCCCTTCCTTTCTCAGGGGATCCTTCACTTGCCTTTCTCCTCCTTTTGGTTTCAGGCTCGCTCTCCCAGGGGGTCCATTGCTTCAGCCTCCTTTTTTCTTCTACTTTGCCTCCCTGTCACGTCTGTATGTCAAGCTGTTTTGCCAGTATCATCATTTTTCTCTGACCTTGGGACTCACCTTGGCTCATCCCTGACACTGGCTTAGGAGCTTAAGTCATATTGTCTCTTTGTCTGCTTTGCTCCTATTGGCCCAGGAGCATGTAAACAGGCAGATCTGATAAGGTATTCTTCAGTATAACTGGAGAAAAGTTCTTAATTTTCCACCAAGACAGTGTAGTTTTAAAGTTCACCTGGGTAAAATTCTTTCTTCCAGTGTCTGGGGTCTGTCACCACACTGGCCTGTAAGTTTCTAGGCTATTATGATTCATAATTGGTGAATCCATGGTAAAACATGAGCTATCTCCCTACACCCCTTCACGTACGACATTCCGGGGAGGAGTTAGGGTGATTTTGACATTGGCAGCTGCATGTTTGGTAAATGGGGTGGCGGAGGTGATGGTGATGCCCTTTCTGACCTGCCAAGTTCTAGTACCCCCTTCAGTCAATGAAATGGCTGGGGCCACCTTCACGCACAACTCTCCAGAGGAGAGGTGGGGTGGAAGCTGGGGCTGGCATCACTCCAGCTCCTAACGGTTTGGTTCCCCCAGAGAGAGAAGAGTTAAATGTGCTTGATTTTCCTTTTTCATTTCCTGGAGATTTCCCTGAGGAAGGAGGAGGAAGGGTTTGGTTGATGGGCTTCACTCCTGTTCCTAGGGTGAATGGGGTTGCTCGAAGTTTACCTGTCATTGTACCTCCACCTTGCTGGCCACCTCGGCAGACTTGCTTGCTGGCACCTAGCATAGCCAGGACTGGGGTGTGGGATCTGGTGGTCAAACAACCATCCTTTTCACCTGGCATGCCTGGGAGCCGCTGTTGTCCCTCCCACGCTCAACCTTGGGAGGGTCACTGGATTTTGGCAGAGATGGGGGGGGGAGCGGTGAGAGGACAATCCCCTCCCGGGACTCGCTTTCCAGTTGTGTTAATTTAAGGTGCTTTGTCAGTAATGACTTATTTATGGAAAAAGACTACAAGATGTATAGGAAGTGGGGTTACAACCAAAGAGGAAGTAGACACTTTGGCCTGAGGGGGATAAAAGAAAGGGATAAAAAGGAGAAGCAAACTCCTCCTCTTACCCTCTCTGCTACTTCCTTGGAGTGGTGGTAGTGGGGGAGGGGTCCTCTTCACTTCAGAGGATTGGTTGGGGGGGGCACTGTGCTTTTAATGAAATGAAAAAAAAATCCCCTTTATATCATGTGGGGGAGGCCAGCATTAATTGGAGCTGGCTTCTAAAATAAATGTCAGGATGGTGAAGGAGCAGCTTTTAACCTTTGCTGATAATATTGGTCTTCCAGCCAAGCTTTCCAGAAGACCAAATAAACCAAGATTGGGGGAATTTAAGGATGGCAGTTGTCTGCTTTAACTTGCTTTCCAAAACCTTGAGTGGTTTGTTCCCTAGACAGCCATAGACACTGGCCAAATACTGCCAGGATAGACCTCCTTCTGCTTGTCTGGCAGGGAAAACAAACGAATCTCCTAGGCCGTGCGACATTGCAATTAGTGAAAGCTACTCTGCAGCTGGGAGTGGCTGCGGGCAGAGAAGGTGAATTAGACTGTCAGCAACTTAAAACAGGTCTTATCCTTGCAGTAAATGAAAGTTGAGAAGTGCAAAATAAACCCCCAATCAACACATCAGTACTAAAGGTAGTGCAGAGCAACTGAAAACATAACTAATTGAGGAGTACAGGTGAGGGAGGGGGACAATGTTTAATGAGGAGGGGATTCAGCTTTCTCATCCACCTTGGATTACCTTGGTGTTAGAAAGGGTAGGTAGTTGCAGGGCTTCCCCCCCTTCACTGTGTCTCCGAACTCCAGCAAAGATTGCTGTGAAGGAAAAACATGCAGTGAAGAGGGAGGGAGGGAGAACCGTGTCCCTAACTAAGAAGTATATGTGTGTAAAAAAACCCCAAAAAAAGTGAATTACGGCAGCAAGCTGCTTAAATCAGTAAAAAAAAACCCTTCTCCTGGAGGAACCCAGGTGTGCTGCCTCCCGGGCTGCAGAATTGCTTGCTGAGTATTTCTCTCTTGCTGGTGCAGAGGGAGAGAAAAACTGGAAAGCTCAGGGAGAAGAGATGAATTCTTTCTTCTCTGTATCTGACTCTCAACAAATACTAATACACACAGCAACCCCATCGCCAGTCCAGCGCGGACTGATGACATCACACAGGAGGCGGGGCTTTACCCGAAGGGAACAGAATGATCAGTCTTTGCTCTCGCATTAAAGCTCCCCGACTCCTCCTCCGTCACCAGTCTGGGCCGGGCAGGATTTGGAGGTGGAGTTTTCTGCAATTGCTGTACTTTTGAGTTTCAGATTCAGAAAAGAGCGACTTCATTTTCTCATCCGGCTCTGATTCTCAGTTTATGCAGCTCTTCTGCAACCCGAGAATTAACCCCCGATTCATTTCTAATCCTGAAAGCAGTAAAAGCGGAGAGGAAAATGCCTGCAGGAGCTTCTGCTCAGGTAGGAGATTGCCCGTAACCAGGGCTGGTACAAGGGTATTGGGCGCCCTAGGCGACCCTTGTGCTGTCGCCTCCCCCTGTTTTGGCGCCGACTGTGTGCTTCTCAGGGTGCCTAGCCGTAGGGGGCGCCGAAGAGCAGCCACTTGGTGCCATAAGCGGGGCAAAGAGAAATAGAAGCAGTTTGCGCCGAAACAGGTAGGGGGCGCGCGGGACACTGTGTGCTTCTCAGGGCGGCAAGCACACAGTCTCTATTTTTGTTTGCCACGAGCGGGATAGGCCCCGCCTGTGTAACAGGGTAACAAACAGCAGGTAGCAAACAGAAGACTTTAGGCACTGGTCCTGTAATAGGGTACAAACAGAAGATACCAGGCACTTGGTCCGAAAAAGGAAAAGTTTTATTTTTGCTGGCAAAATAGATGCAGCCGAAATGGTTTTCAGTAAAACTGCATGCCCTCCCAAGCAGGGAGTAACTTCTTATACATTTCTTTTCTTTCACACATGCGTTCTATATACTGCTGAGCAAGCAAATCCCGGCTGAGTGACTGACCCCCTCCTCTTCTTCAGCCTGGAACTTTCTTCTGTGCCCTGCAGGAGAGGCTGCTGGGACTTGCAGTTCAGGAAAGGAATTTGTGCGTTGGCAGCAGTACTGCCCTATACATAATACAACCATTGTTCTACTCCTAGCCGTGTGCTCAGCAAAGTTACAGACTTGGCAGGCAAGCAGTGAAAGCTTATCAGACAATAAGAACAGTGAAAGGCAAAGATGAAAACGTGCTGACAGAGTTTCTCAATGTCCTAACTATCGCTTTATTGCAGGCAGTAGACCCTTTATGAAGCAGGTGGTTCTGGTACATGAAGTCCTGCTCAGTGGGAGTTTCAGGTTGTCCTCTGTCATAGTGAAGTCTCTGCCCACTACAGTCCGAGAAGGAAAAGTTTATTTTCTAGCAAACAGATGCAGCTGATATGTATCAGTAAAACTGCATGCCCCACCCAGCAGGGTGCCACCTTAAATACATTACATATTTCTTTATCTCTTGCACATGCATTTTTACACATTGCTGAGTAAGCATATTACAACCAAGGGGCTGGGTACCCCTCCTTCTTCCAGTGTGGAACTTTCCTGATTCTTCCCTTTGTTCTGGCTTCATGTCATGTGAGTACTGATACACAGGAGAGTGCTGCCCGGAATTGCAGTCCTGTGAAAGGAATTTTTGGATTTGCAACAGTAATTCTGCCTTATATATATACAATGCTTTCTTTGTCTTGGTTGATTCTGCGTACTAGCATGTTTGCTTACTTGCCAGTCATAAACGAAACCTAAGACATCAGTGTTAATGAAACAATGAGAACAGTGTAAAAGCCTAAAAAAAGTGAAAGCTTGCTAGCAGGCTGGCTAATACATTTAGTTTCTTACTATCCCAGCTGTATGCCTTATTGCAGACAGTAGACCCTTTGTGGAGTGGCTGATTCTGATGCATCGGGTCCTGGTGTTAGGAGTTACTTTCCTTGTTTCAGGTTGGGGTCAGTGTGAGCCCCCCTTCACTTGCGACACCACGTGGCTGCTCATCGGTGCCCCCCTACGGCTCTGTGCCCTAGTCGACTGCCGAAGTTCGCCTAATGAACGCACCAGCCCTGCCCGCAACTTCCTGCCCTCTCTTTCAGGCCGAGCGCACTGTTTAGCACCCATTTGACCGCATGTTTTTGACGTGCACCTTTTACCCCTTATACTGGGGCCAATACAATACAGTGCACTCACACGAGCGCACTGTTTAATCCGCTGTCGGACATGGGTTAATTAGGCGCTAATCCAGCCCCTAATACAAATGCATGTGAAATCTGCACAGTTAGCCTCATGAGTAACCTCATTAATATATCTGATCTTATGACTTGTTTCTTGTTACAAGCAAGTTAAGAAAAATGGTTTCTCACAGGACAAGCAGGATGGTAGTCCTCACATATGGGTGACATCATCAAGATGGAGCCCAATCACGGAAAACTTCTGTCAAAGTTTCCAGAACTTTGACTGGCCCCTACTGGGCATGCCCAGCATGGCACTAACCCTGCAGCCAGCAGGGGTCCCCCTTCAGTCTTCTTTTTTCCGCGCAGCAGTAGCCTCGCTGTAAAGGAGTTCTGAAGAGATTCCTGACAGGAATTTTCCTCACGGAATTACTAAAAGTTAATTGCCCCACAGGGGTCCCCCCTCTAACTTTTCTCAGTCCGTGGTACTCCAGTAAGTTTTTACCTGTTTTTTTCTGTCGATTACCTTCGGGTTTGACCCTCGTGGCCTACTGGCCGTCGACCGTACCACGGCTCGATTTTTTTCTATGGCCATGGCGTCGGGGTTTCGTTGGTGCCCGGACTGTACCCGCATCATGTCTATCACAGACCCCCATAAAGTCTGTGTAATGTGCCTAGGACACGAGCACGATGTCTTGACCTGCACCAAATGTGCCTTAATGACACCGAAGGGTCGCAGGGCCAGAATGGAGAAGATGGAACTTCTCTTCCGTGCTCAAACCCCGACTCCGTCCATCGTATCGACGTCGTCGGAACCGGCACCGTCAACTTCGCGTCAGCATCGACCTCCGACGACTTCTCGGCCATCGACACCCTCCACTCCCCCTCAGGATCGAGGGGATCGTAGGGAGAAACATCGCCACCGACACCGTAAGACTCGGTCCATCGAGGGAGCAAAATCATTGACCTCACCATCGTCCGAGCCGCTGTCAAAGACACCCCTTCCAGGGAAGGCACCGACCATTCCTGTGACCGAGTCCCCGAGGCAACCCTCACCCGATCGGGGATAGGGAGCTGCGACTCCACCTTTAACGGTGGTCCCTCTGGCTATGCCTCTGCCTCCTTCTTCTGTTCCGGAGCCGGGGCTGATTGCTCCAGGTCTCCGAGAAGAACTGGACCGGATGGTTCTGGAGGCCATCGACAAGGTGATGCAACGTCTTCAGGTTCCTACGACACCGGCACCGTCTGTGGAACCGATCATCGACCCGATTCCGGCAGCGCTGGCACCGCTGCTGTCCAGGATGGAAGCGCTTATGAGCGCTTTTCCTCCGATGGTTCCCGGGTCTCCGGCTCCGATGCCCTCCCCATTGACTGCATCATCAGGAGGAGAAACACCGTTCTGCATACCTCCATCGGGAGTTCTGCCTCAGCCATCTGTGCCGATACGTCCGGCGCCACGAGTCAGCCATCGATGCCCTCGATGCCTGCACTGGTGCCTTCGATGCCATCATCGGTACCTCCGATAATTCCTCCGATTCCCTTGGAGCCTAGACTGGGACCTTCAGGTCTACAACCACCCTGTCCCCCTCTAGCTCCTAGAGGAGCAGGTGCTGATCAATACGACACTTGGGGTGATGACACTTCATCAGACACCAATGATTTACTTTCACCACCTTCATCCACTGAGAGTAGGAAGCGTTCTCCTCCAGAGGACCTCTCCTTTATAAACTTTGTGAAGGAAATGTCTGAATTGGTCCCCTTCCAATTGCAGACTGAACAGGATGATAGGCACCAGATGATGGAATTGCTCCAATTCCTGGATGCCCCCAAGCTAATTACATCTATACCCATCCATCAGTTCCTTCTTGATCTCCTCAAGAAGAACTGGGAACATCCTGGATCAGTTGTTCCAGTACACAGGAAAGCTGACACTACCTATCTGGTACAGTCAGCTCCAGGTTTTCAAAAATCTCAGCTTGATCACCACTCGGTCATTGTAGAGTCTGCACAAAAAAGGGCAAAGAGGTCAAAGCCTCACTCATCTGTTCCTTCTGGAAAGGAACAGAAGTTCTAGACAACATTGGTTGCCGAGTATTCCAAGGGGCCATGCTCATCTCCCGAATTGCCGCCTATCAGCTTTATGTGACCCAATATAACAGGGTCATTTTTAAGCAGATACAGGACTTCTCAGACTCCCTGCCTCAACAATTTCAAGAACAATTACAAACCCTAGTTAACAAGGGTTTTGAGGCAGGTAAGCATGAGATTAGAACATCTTATGACATTTTTGACACTTCTACCAGAGTGTCTGCAGCTGTCATCTCGGCGAGGCGGTGGGCCTGGCTCCAATCTTCTGACCTTCATTAGGAAGTACAAGACCAGTTATTCGATCTGCCTTGT
The DNA here is from genome assembly GCF_901001135.1 of Rhinatrema bivittatum. Taxonomy (NCBI): domain Eukaryota; kingdom Metazoa; phylum Chordata; class Amphibia; order Gymnophiona; family Rhinatrematidae; genus Rhinatrema; species Rhinatrema bivittatum. The sequence goes on along the minus strand of NC_042616.1, from coordinate 34,363,065 downwards.
GTCGGAGATAATCTGTTTGGCGAGCAGATTCAACGGATGGTAGCAGAATTAAAAGACCATCATGAGACCCTAAGACAGCTCTCTTTGATGCCTTCTGACTTCTCCTCAAAACAGCCCTTCAGAAAGGACTCTTAAGAAGTCATTCTTCCGTCGAAGAAGTCTTACCCGCCATCATCCAGATCCCGTGCCACGAGACCTTATCAAAAACCGCAGTCTCGTCAAGCCCGTAAACAAAACCACAAGCAGTTCCTCTACCAGGACCTGCTTCAGGTTTTTGACTTCCAGTTAGAGAGCAGCAGCCACATTCCTCTGTCACATGCCAGTGGGAGGTCGATTGTGCCACTTCCACAACATGTGGCATCCAGTCACATCAGACCAATGGGTATTGGCATTCATTGCTCAGGGTTACCATCTGAACTTTCTCGCCCTGCCACCGGACTCCCCACACCTCTACAGACGTGGAGAACGTCCGACCACTCCATTCTTCTGGAACAAGAGGTTTCCCTCCTTCTCCAGTCAAGAGCAATAGAACCCGTTCCATACTCTCAGCAAGGCCTAGAGTTCTATTCCCGGTACTTCCTAATCCCCAAAACATCGGGAGGCGTCCGTCCTATTCTAGACCTACGGGCCCTCAACAAGTACCTTCAACGAGAAAAGTTCAAGATGGTCACCTTGGGATCGCTTCTACCTCTTCTACAAAGAAGAGACTGGCTCTGCTCTCTAGACCTCCAGGACGCAAACACCCACATTGCAATAACTCCAGCTCATCGCAAGTACCTGAGGTTTCTAGTAGGCCCCAAGCACTATCAATATCGAGTGCTCCCATTTGGCCTAGCGTCTGCGCCACGAGTCTTTTTACCAAATGCCTCATAGTTGTCGCAGCCTTCCTCAGAAGCCAAGGTGTTCACGTCTACCCCTACCTGGACGATTGGTTAATAAGGGCTCCCACTCAGCAATCTGCTCTGTCGTCCCTCAATCTAACCTTACACACTCTAATTTCGCTAGGATTTCTCGTCAATTACGGCAAATCTTACTTAGTCCCATCGCAAACCTTATCATTCATTGGGGCAGACTTGGACACCTTACAGGCAAAGGCTTTCATACCTCGACAACGAGCACTGACTCTTGCGTCCCTTGCTCACCAGCTGCAGTCTCAGCACTCCGCGACTGCACACCAATTTCTTGTCCTCCTTGGACACATGGTGTCCTCAGTCCATGTCACACCAATGGCCCGCTTGGCCATGAGACTCTTGCACTGGACTCTGAGGTCTCAATGGACTCAAGCTATTCAGCCTCTGTCAGCCATTGTCCGCATAACTGACTCACTCCGTCTGTCTCTCGCCTGGTGGAAAAATCAGACCAATCTCCTCCAGGGATTGCCCTTCCAGGTTCCAAATCCTCAAATCATTCTCACCACTGACGCTTCCAACCTCGGGTGGAGAGCCCATGTAGCCAATCTGCAGACACAAGGCTTTTGGTCTCCAGAGGAAGCCAAACACCAAATAAATTTTCTGAAACTTCGAGCAATCAGATATGCTCTCAGGGCCTTTCAGGATTGCCTCTCAAATCAAGTCATCCTGATTCAGATGGACAACCAGGTGGCAATGTGGTACATCAACAAACAGGGAGGCACAGGCTTCTTCCTTCTGTTTCAGGAAGCTGCGCAGATTTGGCAGGAAGCTCTCTCCCATTCGATGTACCTCAGGGCTACCTGGTTACCGGGAGTGGACAATGTGTTGGCAGACAAGCTGAGTCGCATCTTTCAACCGCACGAGTGGTCTCTCAACCCCTCGGTAGCGGACTCCATCTTCCAACAATGGGGATATCCTTGGATAGATCTCTTTGCATCCCCATAGAACCGCAAAGTGGAGAACTACTGCTCTCTCATTCGCAGCAAACTCTCTCAACCCAGAGACGCATTCTCCCTCTCTTGGTCAACCGGTCTGCTTTACGCATTCCCTCCCTTCCTCTTCTCTTGAAGACTCTTGTGAAGCTACGTCAGGACAAGGGAACCATGATCCTGATAGCACCTCACTGGCCACGCCAAGTGTGGTTTCCGATACTTCAGGACCTCTCCATCCGCAGACACATTCCATTGGGAAAGGACCCGCTTCTGATCACTCAAAACGACGGGTGCCTACGACATCCCAATCTTCAAGCCTTGTCCCTGACGGCATGGATGTTGAAAGGTTAATCCTTCAACAACTTAACCTTTCCTTTTTTTTTTTTTTTTTTTTATTTAAAATTTTTTATTATCCAGTATATTGTAAAGCTTACAAACAGTAGATTAAATAGAGATGAGAACAGCAGTACAAAACATATAGGCAAAAACCGAACTTTTGTTTTGCCTCCTAAGTATAAAATACATAAGTTCCAGTGTATTATCATTTCTTCAGGTGAACAGATATCCATATGTAGAATTGCCATTTCCCACTCTTCCCTAGTAATCCCCCCACCACCAACCACTTAACCTTTCTGAGCCAGTTTCCCGTGTCTTGATCGCTTCACGGAAGCCTTCCGTGAGAAAAGCTTACTCTTACAAATGGAAAAGGTTCATGTCATGTTGCTCTTCTCAGTCCCTTGACCCCTTTTTCTGTCCAATCCCGAAGTTTCTGGACTATCTCTGGCAACTATCAGAGTCAAGTCTTAAGACTTCCTCCATTAGAATGCATGTCAGTGCGGTAGCTGCCTTCCATAAAGGTATCGGGGATGTCTCTATATCAGTATAACCCCTTGTAACACATTTTTTTGAAGGGCTTGCTCCACATCAAGCCTCCGGCCCCTTCTTGGGACCTTAATCTAGTTCTCGGTCGGCTCATGAAACCACCATTCGAGCCTCTTCACTCTTGTGAACTTCGATATCTCACATGGAAAGTGATTTTCCTTTTGGCTATCACTTCAGCTCGCAGACAGGCCGATACAGTAAGGAGTGGTAGGAAGAGCTGCGTTAGTGCCGGGCGCACCCGCGGTTGCCGCACGCACAGTCCGGCTCACCTACCGCTCGATACTGTATTTAAATTGCTTGCAAATGCAAGCCGCGTCCAAGAAGTGTCCGTGAAGCGTTAGGCCCGTGCAACCCATTTTACTGTATAGAGCGCTATACAGTATCCTGGGTGCGCTGGCCTAACGCTTCACGGACACGCTGGTATCTGTCATTTCAAATGACATTTTTCCGCTTTTGTTGCTTCGGAGGAGGGGGGAGAGGACTGGGGCTGCCCCGGAGACCAGCACCCATTGACGCGGCCAGGGCAGGTGAGCGGGGGCTGGGGGTAAGTTTGCCGCCTACCCTTACGCCTGCCTCTAACGCAGGGGTAAGGGTAGGCGGTAAATTAGCAGGTTAAACGTGCGGCAAAACGGCAGGGTAAAAAAGCGATAGTCGGGGCGCGCATTACTGTAAAGGAGGGAATAGCTAATTCGATCGTTTACATTTAATAAACATGCCGTGGGTGGAAGGGGTTACCCGGTGATTTAAAGAGGCGGTAAGAATCGGTTAAAGGGGATTGTGTATCGCAGGTAAGACAAGGTAAGATAAGAAAATGCCATACTGGGTCAGACCAAGGGTCCATCAAGCCCAGCATCCTGTTTCTAACAGTGGCCAATCCAGGCCATAAGAACCTGGCAAGTACCCAAAAACTAAGTCTATTCCATGTAACCATTGCTAATGGCAGTGGCTATTCTCTAAGTGAACTTAATAGCAGGTAATGGACTTCTCCTCCAAGAACTTATCCAATCCTTTTTTAAACACAGCTATACTAACTGCACTAACCACATTCTCTGGCAACAAATTCCAGAGTTTAATTGTGCGTTGAGTAAAAAAGAACTTTCTCCGATTAGTTTTAAATGTGCCCCATGCTAACTTCATGGAGTGCCCCCTAGTCTTTCTACTATCCGAATGAGTAAATAACCGATTCACATCTACCCGTTCTAGACCTCTCATGATTTTAAACATCTCTATCATATCCCCCCTCAGTCATCTCTTCTCCAAGCTGAAAAGTCCTAACCTCTTTAGTCTTTCCTCATAGGGGAGTTGTTCCATTCCCCTTATCATTTTGGTAGCCCTTCTCTGTACCTTCTCCATCACAATTATATCTTTTTTGAGATGCGGCGACCAGAATTGTACACAGTATTCAAGGTGCGGTCTCACCATGGAGCGATACAGAGGCATTATGACATTTTCCGTTTTATTCACCATTCCTTTTCTAATAATTCCCAACATTCTGTTTGCTTTTTTGACTGCTGCAGCACACTGCACCGACGATTTCTCGTCGGTGCAGTGTGCTGCAGCAGTCCACTATGACACCTAGATCTCTTTCTTGGGTTGTAGCACCTAATATGGAACCCAACATTGTGTAATTATAGCATGGGTTATTTTTCCCTATATGCATCACTTTGCACTTATCCACATTAAATTTCATCTGCCATTTGGATGCCCAATTTTCCAGTCTCACAAGGTCTTCCTGCAATTTATCACAATCTGCTTGTGATTTAACTACTCTGAATAATTTTGTGTCATCTGCAAATTTGATTATCTCACTCGCCGTATTTCTTTCCAGATCATTTATAAATATATTGAACAGTAAGGGTCCCAATACAGATCCCTGGGGCACTCCACTGTCCACTCCCTTCCACTGAGAAAATTGCCCATTTAATCCTACTCTCTGTTTCCTGTCTTTTAGCCAGTTTGCAATCCACGAAAGGACATTGCCACCTATCCCATGACTTTTTACTTTTCCTAGAAGCCTCTCATGAGGAACTTTGTCAAACTTTTGTCAAACGGTAAGGTAGAAATCTTCAGCTGATTCCAGTCTCCGAGGATCGAGGAGGAGCGCAGGTCGCCGACGAGACCAGCGCCACCGGGTTGATTCGCCCTAGCAGGGCCAGACCCCGGTCAGTACAAGGGTCTGCCCACGTGGAGACCCTCTGAGGTGGTCGCCATATTGCCCGAGTGCTCGCCGTCGCCATCTTGGCCTCATTCGCCGCTCCATTCGCCGCATGACTCGAGCATAAATTTCCTTAAGCGCACAAACCCTCATGTGTGGGTAATTTCCACGTGCATATCCCTTGTGCGCATAAGCTACACGTGCATAGGCCGGGCGCACAAGATATGCGCATCCCGCTACCTGCGCACATAAATCTAATACTTGCCCGCACAGGAGCGCATACGTTTACGCGCCAACAGCCATGGCACCACCAGAAACAGAGATAAAAGCTCAAGGCCTATGCCCTGCATGCCACATTAGAGCTGCACAAAGTGCGGAGGGCCAACGCCCTATGCACCCAGTGCAAGGAGGCCCTGGGAGATCCAGGTCAGGGCCAGTCCCACCCAGGGCAGAGTACCCCGGACCTAGCAAATCCCAGGGAGACTCCCCCTCAGCCGGGGAACCCCAGGGATCCGGTGCCCCTCAGCTTGGACCCGACATCAATCTCATGGGTGGAGTTTTTCAAAAGGATTCACATCTTGATTCAAATGCAAAAGGAAACTCCGCAGCCACAGGCTCCACAGGAGGACCCTGAGGCTCCGGGCCCTTCGAGGCCCAGAGCCAGACTCCCTCCACCCAGAAGCCCCACTTATGGGGACACAGACATCTCCGAAGAGGAAGCCGAGCCCCTAGAAGAAGGGGAGCTCCCACCGGGGACAGAACGTCACTGAACTATGAGATGCTTTTTCACAAAAGATGAACTCCCGGACCTGGTCACCCAATGCCTGTCTGTGCTCGCCATCCTAGGCCCAGGCTCCCCAGGGGAACCTAAGCTGAACCCCCTGCTGGAGGGTCTCTAACAGCCCTCCCGTCATTTTCCACTGCTACAAGCAGTGCAACAGCTAATTGACCTGGAATGGACTGCCCCAGAGTCCACCTTCAAGGGGGTAAGAGCCTTGGCAGCCATGTACCCCCTGGACCCAGCTTCCAAAGAACTCTTTACATGCCCGATAGTCGACGCCATGGTCTGCGTGGTGACTAAGCGCACCACTTTCCCAGTAGAGGGAGGAGCAGCACTCAAGGATGCACACGACCGACGTCTGGAATCCATCCTTAAACAATCATTCGATGTGGCAGCCATGGCTCTTCAAATTGCGACGTGCCTGCTTATCCCAAGCCAGGAAACAACCTCCCGGGAAAAGTCATGGAACCAGCAGTATCATTCCTCACGGACGCCGCTTCCGACTTAGTACGCACAGAGGCCAGAGGAATGTCATCCGCGGTGTCGGCCAGGAGGCAACTCTGGCTCCGAAACTGGTCAGTGGACGCATCATCCAAAACACGCCTCGCAAGGATGCCCTTCAAAGGATCCCTCCTGTTTGGCAGTGAACTGGAGAAACTGGCCAACAAATGGAGAGACTCCCCATTGCCACGCCTGCCAGAAGATAAATCAAAGAGAAACCAGCAACCCTTCCCCAGATCATCCAGGGGCAGAGGTTCACAGTACTTCATCCCTTACAGCAGAAATAGCTATCGAGCGCCACTCCCTTCCGGCAGGAACCAGTCCTTTCGGAACAAGCACAACAAGAGAGGAACCGGCTCGGGTTCAGGCCCCAGCCGCACTCCACAATGAGATTCAGCCGACCCGTCCAAGGGAAGAAGCAATGGGGAGCAGACTGGCCCTATTCTACCGCAGATGGGTCGAGATAACTTTGGACAAGTGGGTCCTAGCCATTATTCGGGAGGGGTACTATCTGGATTTCCTGCGAACCCCTCCGGACAAGTTCGTGGAGTCTCCTGCCACGACCGCTCCAAGAGGGCGGCAGTGGAAACCACACTATCCAGACTGCTGGCCCTCGAGGCCATCACCCCGGTATCCCCACAGGAAACAAATACTGGGCATTATTCCATTTACTTTTATCGTTCCCAAGAAAGAGGGAACATTCAGGCCCACCCTGGACCTCAAGTCGGTCAACCGCCACCTGAAGATTCCTCGCTTCCGCATGGAAACCCTACGCTCCGTAATAAGGACGATACAACTGGGAGAGTTTCTCACATCCCTGGATCTTTCGGAGGCTTACCTACATATCCCAGTTCATCAGGAACACCAGTGCTACCTACGCTTCAAGGTCCTGGACCACCACTACCAGTTCTGGGCGCTTCCCTTCGGGTTAGCCACAGCCCCCCGGACATTCACCAAGGTAATAGTGGTGGTGGCGGCAACATTGAGGAAGGAAGGAATCCTTGTACACCCTTACCTAGACGATTGGCTGATCAGGGCGAAGTCTCCAGAGGAAAGCCACTAAGCAACCAGCAGAGTCATAACCCTACTGGAGAGCCTAGGATGGGTGATCAACTCACACAAGAGTTCCCTACAGCCCTCACAGTCACTGGAATACTTAGGAGTCCGATTCGACACCAAAGAAGACAAGGTCAGCCTGACCCCCACGAGGAGATCGAAACTGTGGAACCGACTGCAGACATTACTGAACCACCCTCGTCCCACAGCATGGGATTACCTGCAAGTCCTCGGGCTGATGGCATCCACACTGGAAGTAGTGCCATGGGTGCGAGCCCACATGAGGCCCTTCAATGATCACTTCTATCGAGGTGGAGCCCACAGTCTCAGAACTACACCGTACATCTATCATTCCAGGGCAGAGTCCGGATCCAACTACGGTTGTGGCTGGAGCCCAGCCACATGAGTCGGGGATCAAGATTGTCCTCCCCAACCTGGACCCTGCTCACCACAGATGCCAGCCTACAAGGATGGGGAGCACACTGCGAGGAGTTAACCGCCCAAGGCCGGTGGAACACCGAAGAAGCAGGATGGAACATCAACCGCCTAGAAGCGCGGGCAGTCAGACTAGCCTGCCTGCGGTTCGCTCACAGACTTCGGGACAAAGCGGTCAGAGTGATGTCTGACAATGCCACAACAGTAGCCAACATCAACCGACAAGGGGACACCAGAAGCCAACATGTGTCCCTAGAAATAGACCCACTGATGGCATGGGCGGAAGCGAATCTCCAGGAGATCTCTGCCGTCCACATCGCCGGGAAAGACAACATCACGGTGGACTTCCTCAGCAGAGAAAGCCTAGACCCCGGAGAATGGAGGCTATCGTCCACAGCGTTCCAAATGATAGTAAACCGGTGGGGGACGCCGGTCATGGATCTTCTGGCATGCAGATCCAACGCTCAAGTACCCAGTTACTTCAGCCGCAGACGGGAACCGCACTCCCAAGGGATCGATGCCCTGGTTCAGACTTGGCCACCGGGGACTCTGCTATACACCTTCCCACCGTGGCCCCTGCTGGGCGCAATCATTCACAGGATACAGCTACACAGGGGACTAGTTCTTCTGGTGGCCCCGGATTGACCAAGAAGACCGTGGTACGCAGACATGAGAAGACTACTGGCAGGGAACACCCTTCCTCTGCCTTCACACAGGGACCTGCTACAGCAAGGTCCGATCCTACACGAGGACCCAGCTCAATTCTCTCTTACGGTCTGGCCCTTGAGAGGGCTCGCCTGAGAGAGCGGATACTTGGGGGCTGTAATCGACACCCTCCTCCGAGCACGCAAGTTCTCCACATCACTAACGTACATATGGATTTGGAGAGTATTTGAAGCCTGGTGCGAAGACCACAACATCAAGCCACGCTCACTTAAAGTTCCAGTGATCTTGGAATTTCTACAGAACAGGCTTCAGAAAGGCCTGTCCCTCAACTCCATCAAGGTACAGGTGGCCGCCTTATCTTGCTACGGCTCCAAGAGCGAGGGCGACAGCATAGCCTCTCACCCAGACGTGTCACGCTTCCTGAAAGGAGTTAAACACATCTGCCCACCACTAAAGTGGCCGGTACCTCTGTGGAATCTCAATCTCGTTCTGGAATTCCTAGCAGGAATCGCTTTCAGACCCCTCCGAGGTCTGTCCCTTCGCCAGTTAACCCTGAAGACTGTTTTCTTACTGGCAGTTTGCTCAGCACGTCGCATCTCTGAACTACAAGCCCTGTCTTGCCGTGAACGTTCCTCAGGTTCACCCTGGGATTCATCCAGCTACGCACAGTTCCCTCATTTCTTCCCAAAGTGGTCTCACACTTTCATCTTAACCAGACTATCTCGCTTCCATCGGTGGACGCCCTGAAGAACTCGGATGAGGCCCGTAGCCTACGCCACCTCAACATTGGCAGAATCCTCTCCAGATACCTGGAAATGTCAGAACCCGTACGAAAGACTGACCACCTTTTTGTCCTTCACAGCGGGAAGAGACTAGGGGAAGCAGCCTTGCGGGCAACCATAGCCCGCTGGATCAAGGAGGTTATCAAAGCGGCCTACGTAGAAGCAGGAAAACCCCCCCCACCTCTACAGGTCAAGGCCCATTCGACCAGAGCCCAGGCAAGATCCTGGGCAGAAACAAGAATGATGTCACCCGCCGAGATTTGCAGGGCGGCAACATGTTCCTCCATCCATACCTTCTCCGGATTCTACCATCTAGACGTTCAGGCTCGGGAGGACACGGCATTTGCAAGGGCAATACTGAGTGAGTCAAGGGCAGCCTCCCACCCGGCTCGGGAGTAGCTTTTATACAATCCATTGGTCCTGAGTCCATCTGCTAAACGCTAGGAAATGGAGAAATTACTTACCTGATAATTTCGTTTTCCTTAGTGTAGACAGATGGACTCAGCATCCCACCCTTGGCTGCCTTACACATGGATTTCAAATGATTTCAAGGGTAAGCCACGTTTTGTTTACCCAGGATTTCCACCCTGCCGGTTGTCGACGCTTTCCGGTTGAATTCACTGGCGGTCTCCAGCTATAGTCAATCAACCAAGTTTTAACGTTAACCAAGTTATGAAGTTATACAAGTTAATCAAGTTACTAAAGTCAATCAGTCAGTCAACCATATATCCACAATGCTTTTCGAAGAGAATACTGAGGAGCTGCACTTCCTGCAGGGGTATATGTACTAGGGGCTGACGTCAGATTGAAATCTGATTCGTCTCCAACTGCTAACAGGAGTACACTATACCCATTGGTCCTGAGTCCATCTGTCTACACTAAGGAAAACGAAATTATCAGGTAAGTAATTTCTCCATTTACCTAGACCGTACAGCGACCCACAGGGAAAACACTCAATTGTTTGTCTCTTTCCACCCAAACAAGTTAGGAAAGCCTGTGGGTAAGCAGACTCTCTCCTCCTGGTTGGCGGACTGCATATCCTTTTGCTATCAGCAAGCGGGCATTCCATTTCAAGACCATGTTAAAGCACACTCTGTGAGGGCCATGGCGACTTCAGTAGCACACCTACGCTCGGTGCCACTTCCTGACATTTGCAGGGCTGCCACCTGGAGTTCCCTCCACACTTTTGCAGCCCACTATTGCTTGGACAAAGCCGGAAGGCAAGATTCCATCTTCGGCCAGTCTTTCCTTTGTAACCTATTTACGTGATGTACCAACACCCTTCCGCCTGCCCGGTGGGGTTCAGGATGCTCTCTACCAAATTCCACCCCAGTTGCTGTGCCTGTTGCATGCCTTTAGGTACATTTGGTGCATGTTCGGACATCCTCAGCTTGGTACTCACCCATATGTGAGGACTACCATGCTGCTTGTCCTGTGAGAAAGCAAATGTTGCTTACCTGTAACAGGTGTTCTCACAGGACAGCAGGAAGTTAGTCCTCACGAAACCCGCCCGTCGCCCTACGGTGTTGGGTTCATAACGTTTTGTTATTTTATTTTTTGGCACTGCCTGTAGCTTTCAAATAAGACTGAAGGAGGACCCCTGCTGGCTGCAGGGTTAGTGCCATGCTGGGCATGCCCAGTAGGGGCCAGTCAAAGTTCTGGAAACTTTGACAGACGTTTTCCGTGATTGGGCTCCATCCTGATGATGTCACCCATATGTGAGGACTAACATCCTGCTGTCCTGTGAGAACACCTGTTACAGGTAAGCAACATTTGCTATATGTATTCTCAGAACTTAAGGCCTTATGTCAAGCAAATATACTAGCTATAATAGTGATTATCTCTATTCCACTAATTTCTAATGCATTACAAAGTTCTTCACATTAAATAACTCCTTAAATAATTTTTCCACATCCTTATAGTACTAACTGGTCTAGCAGTCATCATGGAAAGCAAATTATCAGGTAAGATATAATTTTGCCTTCTACACAGTGCAAGAGACTGACAGCAGCAGGGAGGAAGAGCTTCTACAGTAGCAGTGGGAACCCATCAGGTAGAAGGTAGATCATGGAACTGATTGTAGTGGGATCAGTCACTTGACTACTGCAGAGGTGGAAAAAACTAGCATGTAACCAGATGGACTCAGGACCAATGGGTTATGCTCCCCTGCCAGCAGATTGAGACGGAATTAGGTTGCTAAGCTGATGTCATAGTATATATAGCCCTGCAGTGACCTCAGCTCTCCAGTATTCTCCATCTCCAGCAGATGGTGGACAAATCTCTCCCTATAGAGAATGTTGTACTTTTTGGAAAAAGAAATTCTACTTTCTAAATTGAAGGAAAATTGAGCCCATCTCTCCCCCAGTTAAGAATTCCTGAGGCGATTTCCGAGATCCCTTAGAGGTGTGCCTTGGTCTGATAGCAGGTTCCCATCGTGGACTTTGCTGCTTAAGCAGCTGAAAGGCAGCTGGTGCAGGAAGCCAAGTGCGGCGGTGACGGCCAAAGCCCTCTTCCCCCTGCATCTGGAGACCATCTCTGTACTCAGCTGGTAAGCGCTGAGCCCAGGTAAGTTGTGTTTTGTTTTTTTTTTCAATAAAAGATTTACTTCCTGGTTCAGAGACGTTTGGAGGGGTTTCGGTAAGACCTCCTTCGGTCTCCTTGCTTGATGCGCTGTACCAATGTCATTCCCGATCCCATTGGGGTAATGGGAAATGGGCTTCAGAGTGGACTGAGTGGTCCACCCAGTGGGCTAGATCCTGCTTTAGGCTTGGTTGGCACACCGCATGGTAGGCCGTGGCGGCACCATCTTGCACGCGTCTTTGTGTGTGCTGTATTGTCCTCTATATAACACCGGTACGCACAGTGTGTCGGCTCTATGCACGCACCGCACGCATTTCGTTGGGCACACACATACGCGCACAACTTATTAAGCGCAGAACAAAGAAAAAGCCAGGTGCTCAGGCTCTGCATATGCCTCTCCGCGTCCTGCCTAGGTGCTCGAAATCTTTGTGCATACATTTTTAAGCACGAGCCGATAGGATGCACAGTTACCGCTGCCAATGGCACCACCAACCAAGAAAGCTAAGCACCTTGCTCTCTGCAACGCTTGCCATATTACAGCTTCTCAGTCTGATCTGGACTCCAGCTTATGTCAGCACTGCGAGGAAGCGCAAGGGGAATTGGCCTCCTCGTACTTTGCTAAGCCAGGCTCCTCCCATTCAGATGATGGGTTGACCACTGCCTTAACTAGAAGTATGCCGGACCTTAGCATCCCCTTGATGGCTTCATCCGTGGGAGAGGGAAATTCAACTAGTCCCACCCCAGTACATCCTGGACTAGGCATGGACTCTGCTGCCTTTTCCTGGATGGAGTTTTTCCAGGGACTACAGGCCTTCGTGCAGACACAGTCTACTGCCTCTCTTGCCCCAGTCCAGACGGATTCTCAGCTGGTGGTCCCTCCCTCTCTCGTTCCTACCGACAGGCCCTGAGAAAGATGGGGAAATTCCCCCTGGGTTAAAACCATATCGGACCATGTTAAGGTTTTTCCGAAGAGATGAATTGTCAGCCCTAGTCTCCCAGACATGAAGATGCTGGGAGTTTCTGGGGTGGATTCTATGATAGAACCAAAGAAGAATCCCATTCTGGTTTCCCTACAGAAACCCTCCAGCTACTTTCCAGTGATGGATGCCATCCAGAAGTTGATTGATCTGGAATAGGATGCCCCAGAAGCAAGTTTTAAAGGGGGCTGAGCATTAGAAGCTCTATATACCCTCTGGATCCAGCGTAAGGGAACGTTTGCGTTTTCCTAAAGTAGATGCACTGGTCTGTGCCGTCTCTAAATGAACAACTATCCCAGTGGAAGGAGGAACAGCCTTAAAAGATGTGCATGATAGATGGATTGAGTCTATCCTTAAATAAGCCTTTGACGCTGTAGCAGTCACCATATAGGTCGCTTCTTGTTGCGCTCTGGTGGCTCATTGGTATCTACTTCTCTCTCAAGAGGTTGATGATTCTGGGTGAATTTCAGAGTGGTTGTGGAACCCGCTCCCACCTTTTTAGCAGACTTAGGCCCTGATTTAGTCCATACTTCAGCATGAAGAGTGGCCTCAGTGGTGGCGGCTAGACAGCTATGGCTGCGGAACTGGTCAGCTGAGGCAACCTCCAAAGCTAATTTTATAAAGATGCCCTTAAAGGATCAGGCCTATTCGGGAGCAAGTTGGAAAAGCTGGCCAGTAAATTGGGGGGGGGGGGGGGGAGTCTCCAGTTTTCTGGTTACTGGAAGATAAGAGGAAGCAGCCACAGCGCCCCTCGCCTATGAGGGGTCATTCCAGGGTGTTCCCAGAGTTTTTGCCCCTACAGAAATTTGACATTTCAGAGATCTCGACCCCTTGGGAGGTCCCAGTCCTTTTGTACCCAACAGCCCAGGAGAGGGGCAGGTTCGGGTTCAATCTTATCCTGAAACCCACAATGAGATTTTACTGACCCACCTTCAGAACAAGGAGATATAGGGGATTGCCTGTTTTCTCTTCTACCAACAGTTGGTCGAGATTACTTCAGACAAAATGGGCACTGGAAGTCATTTGAGAAGGATATGCACTGGAATTCCACAGCACTCCTCGGGATGAATTCATGATTTCTCCTTGCCACTGCCAGCACAAGAAGCAGGCAGTGGCGATTACGCTTCTAAGACTCCTCAGGATGAGGGCGGTAGTCCCGGTATGTATGCCCCGGGAAAAAACAGGGCATTATTCCATTTATTTTGTCGTACAAAAGAAGGAAGGTTCCTTTCGCCCTCATCCTGGACCTCAAGAGCATCAACCGTCACCTGTGAGTAACTCATTTTCGCATGGAAACCTTACGCTTTGTGTTAAAGGCCGAACAACCGGGAGAGTTCCTAACCTCCCTGGATCTGTCCGAGGCCTACTTACATATTCCAATTCGGCAGGAATACCAATGTTTCCTATGCTTTGCGGTGCTGGTTCATCATTACCAGTATCGGGTGATACCCTTTGGCTTAGCCTCTGTCCCCAGAATCTTCTCCAAGATCATGGTGGTCATGGTTGCAGCTTTAAGAAAAGAAGGGATCCTGGTGCACCCATACTTGGATGATTAGCTGATCTAGGCCAAGTCAGTAGAAAAGAGCCTCCTGGTAACCAACAGGGTGATCTCTCTGTTACAGGATCTTGGCTGGGTAGTAAACCTCACCAAGAGCAGCCTCAAGCCTTCCAGTCCTTGGAGTATCTGGGAGTCCAGTTCGACACCAGGCAGGGCAAAGTTTTTCTTCCATCCACACGGATACAGAAGTTGATGTACCAGGTGCAACACCTAGTGAACACTGTACGCCCGACTGTGTTGAGCTATCTCAGAGTTCTCGGGTTGATGGCAGCAACCCTGGAAGTAGTGCTGTGAATGAGGATGCGCATATGTCCTCTTCAGTGCTCTCTGCTATCACGTTGGAATCCACAGTCTCAAGACTATTCAGTTTCTCTCCACCTAACGATGGGTGTCCGCGATCACCTCCAGTGATGGTTACTGGAAGTTTATTTCAACAGGGGTGTGTGCCTGTCCTCCCCGGACTGGCTGGTTCTCACGACAGACGCAGGTCTCCAGGGCTGGGGAGCTCACGGTCTGGAGCTGACGGCCAAGGGACGGTGGACAGAAGAAGAGGTCCTCTGGAACATCAATCGCCTGGAGGCCCGGGCAGTCAGATTGGCGTGTTTACAGTTCAGCCACAGATTATGGGGCCAGGCAGTCCGCGTGATGTTGGACAACGTGAGATTGATTTATTTTATTTATTTAAGTATTTTTATATACTGACAGTCGTTGTGAACATCTCATCGGTTTACATATAACAAAATGCAGCAAACAGGCTTTACAATAAACTAGGAACTGGAGTATAAAAATTAAGAGAGATCAAAGTAAATGTGGTAACATTGTATAGAGAACGTAATTTCACAGGTAAGAGAATGATCTGAGTAACTATTTACATTAGAAGCAAATCACTAGGAGTAGCTACAAGATAATTACAGATAGAGGATTTAAAGAAGGCGGGTTTACAAAAGTAAGGCCAAGAAATATTAGAGTCTATGCAGAGTAGAGAGCATATTTGTAGTCAAATTACATTCAAAGAATATCATTTATGATACCAATTATGACATCCCCACTCACTCAATTCCTTGGGCTTTCCTTATTCTCACTAACACTCTTTAACGCCCAATTTAAAAAAAAACAAACATTTAATCAACGACTATCTCCTGGACTCTGCAATCACAGAAACCTGGCTGAAACCCACGGACCTAGCCCTTATCAATCAACTACCCCTTCACCTCTATGATATCTATTCAATACCTAGACCCAAAAAAAGAGGGGGGGGGGGTCTCTGCTTAGCTGCAAAAAAAGAGCTGAGACTATCCCTACAGATCTCTATACATACCTCACGTCTGGAATTTGCCCTCTTTAGTTCAAAACATCTCCAAATTTGTTTATGCTCCGCCAGGCATCCTAGATTCTGATCCATCTCCACTCATTGAGCTCATTGCCAAACACATCAAAAATGACACCCCAGCAGTCATCTTGGGAGACTTTAACCTTCACAATGATGCGATTTCCCCCTATCCTCCAACTGCGAAATGTTGTTATCCTCCTTCACGGCTATGGGATTCTCACAAATTGTTAAAAGTCCCACGCACAAAGCAGGGCACACACTGGACCTTATATTCATTAATTCAGGCCTTACAACATCTTCCCCCACCTCTTTGCTCCCCTATCCCATGGTCAGACCATCTAATGATCACAACGGATCTCTGTATCAAGGACAACCCCATGTCACCAATCACCAAAACCACAATTCACTACAGGAACTCTTGCTCCATGGAAGACCTTACCTCTCACCTTTCATTGGAACTCGCTAACCTTGACCTTTCCGACGCAGAATAGCCATCTCTACATGGCACAATATCACAAATAAGGTGGCAGAAGAACTATGCCCCTTAAAAACTAAAGAGCTCGACCCATCCCGTAAAAACAAAAAACCATGGTTCACTCAAGAACTAAAAAACATGAAACTAGAACTGAGAAAAAAAGAACACACATGGTGAAAGAGACCATCCAACACTACACTAAATGAGTACAAAACCCTCATGCACAGTTACAGAAACAACATCCTTCACACTAAGAGAGATTTTTATGCCCACAAAATTCACAATTTTTCCTTCAACGCCAAAGCGCTTTTCTCATATGTCTCAGAGCTCACAAAACCCACCTCACCAGTCATCCCTGACGATCAAGCTCAATCCAGATGCACTGAACTTGCACAATTCTTCGAAAACAAAATCCTTAAGCTAATAGCACTGCTGGCTACGCACAATATAGAACCTCCTTCCCTCTTCTCTCCCCCCTTCAGCCAGAAAGCAAACCTAGAATCTTTCGAACCCACTTCTTCATTCGAAATTGAATCGATTCTCAAAAAAATGAAACCCTCCACTCATCCAATAGAAGCCATTCTATCTAAATTACTACTCTCCATCCCTAACATCATTGCAAAGCCCTTAGCAGAGATCATCAACCGTTCGCTAACCCAAGGATTAGTACCAGACACGCTGAAAATTGCCACCCTCAAACCTCTCCTCAAGAAACCCAACCTGAACCCAGCAGACCCGGCCAACTTTCGCCCCATCGCTAACCTACCGTTTGTCGCTAAACTTATGGAGAGAATAGTTAACAAACAGTTGTCGGAATTCCCAGAAGACCACAAGATTCTCACAACAGCCCAATTCGGATTCCGCAAATCCCTCAGTACGGAATCCCTCTTAATCTCATTGACTGACAGAGTCTTATCCGGACTGGAGAAAAAGACGCCCTACCTTCTGGCACTTCTCGATATATCTGCAGCATTTGACACCGTAAAGCACTCTGTCCTCATCATCCAGCTCTCAGACATAGGCATCTCTGGTTCAGATCATTCCTTAACAACAGGACATACAAGGTCAGAATAAGCAACAAGGATTCTCACCCAGTCAAATCCACTCTCTGAGTCCCTCAAGGATCATCCCTCTCCTCAACCCTGTTCAACATCTATCTTCTTCCCCTATGTCATCTGCTCTCAAGCCTAAAGATCACACACTTCATATACGCTGATGACGTCCAGATTCTGTTGCCAATCACTGAATCTATCTCCAACACCATCAACTTCTGGAACAATTGTCTACAGTCCATAAACTCCCTCCTCACTAGCCTCAACTTAGTTCTCAATACTTCAAAAACGGAACTTATGCTGATCACCCTGGATGACAACCTTCAGGCCGCCAACAATCTAATCACACCGCTAAGGATCTCCCCCACACACGTAAGAGACCTTGGCGTTACTATCGACAATAGGCTGAATCTCAAGCAATTTGTCAAACACAACGAAAGAATGCTTTCACAAGCTACACATATTGAAAAAGCTGAAACCTCTCCTCCATTTTCAGGACTTTAGAACAGTCCTCCAAACAATTCTATTTTCAAAAATTGATTATTGCAACTCTCTGCTAATTGGCCTCCCAGCTATCACCACCAAACCACTACAAATGTTGCAGAACTCGGCTGCCAGGATTCTAACCAACTCTAGTAAAGGAGAACACATCACACCTATTCTGAAAAACCTACACTGGCTCCCCATTAAATCCAGAATCATATTCAAAGTACTAACCATAACCCACAAGACCATTCATGCCCAAACTTCGCTAGATCTAAGCGACACTCTTCGTCCACACGCATCACTGAGACCCATCAGAATCAGCTATTTAGGCACCTTATATGCACCTCCAGCCAAGTCACTTCTCAAGAAACGAACATTCTCAACTGCCAGCCCCTCTCACTGGAATGCCCTCCCCACAGACCTTCGTCTAGAAACTTGTAGTTGAACATTCAAAAAAAAGCTCAAAACTTGGCTTTTCACAAAAGCCTTTACTTAAAGGTCTCTCCCTAAGGGATTGATTCATGCATTTCATACCCCCAATACACTAGATGTCTGATGCCGTGAACATAAATTCTTTTGTTAGTTGCACTTTAATATGTACACATGCTTTTTAACTCTGTCGTAAATCCGAGTTTGTTGACTGTTGTTTTGGTTTGCAGTTATTTGTAATAAGTCATAAGTAATAAGTTATTTGTATTAATCAGTTATAAGTAATAAGTTGTTCGTATTAATTTTAATTTTAAGTCGCTCTCAGCTTTATCTATCAGTTCTTACGAAGTTAGCCCTGTTATCTGTACCCTCTCGTTTGATGTAATTTCCAACTTTGGTTCTATGCAAACCGACGAGATATGTACTAGTACATGAACATCGGTATATAAAAGCCTTTAAATAAATAAATAAATTTATGTTGGGTCAGGATAATTATATTCAAAGTATATCATTTATGTCTGTACAGGATAATTACGGGCAATAGCTTTGGTGAGGACGTATTTACATGTGGGAGGACAAAATAATTTAGGGTCTATACTTAGAGAAGAGAACTTCTGTCGATGGAAATTAAGAGAAGCAGCGAGGAAGAGGGGATGTAGCAATGGACGGGTCAGCAAAATTGCAGAAAGAATCTAGAGAGGGATGGCAAAGTGACAGGGATGAACATCATCTGCCAGGGAGGAACCAAGAGCCACAAAAATCACAGGAGATAGACCTCCTGATGGATTGGGTGGAAGTACAGCTACAGATGAGCTCAGCCTCCCACATCACAGGAAAAGAAAACATCAGTGGAGACTAAGCAGAGAGAGTCTGGATCCAGGAGAGTGGGGACTGTCAGCCAAAGCATTTTAACTGATAGTAGATTATTGCGGCCTCCCGTCAGTCAACCTGTTGGCTCCATCCCACAATGCGAAAGTTCCTCAATTCTTTAGTCGCAGAAGAGATCCATGGTCTCAGGGAATCAATGCTCTTGTCCAGATCCGGCCAGAAGACAAGTTGCTATACACCTTCCTTCTATGGCCCTGTGGGCAGAGTCATTCACAGAATCAAACGCCACAGGGGACTAATCTTACTAGTAGCTCTGGATTGGCCCAGGCATCCATGGTAATCGGACATGCGGAGACTCCTGGTGGAGAACCCCCTGTACCTCCCTCTGCTCAGGGAACTGTTACAGCAGGGACCAGTCTTTCATGAGGATCCGACTCTATTCTGTCTTACGGTCTGGCCCTTGAGAGGGTTCGCCTAATGAAGCAAGGATATTCTGTGGCAGTAATTGTCCTGGGCAAGGACTGGAAGGAATTTAAGGCCTGGTGAGAGGAACACGGTGTCAACCCTCAGGTAGTCAGTCTCATTTATTGTGGAATTTTTGCTGGATTTATTTATTTTATATATTTTATATAGCGGCAGCCGTTTGCACATCGTGCCGGTTTACAGGTAACTTACAACCAAGGGTATATAGGCAAAGCCTTTACAATGAACAGTGGTTGGATGGTTTGAATAATGATTTGGCCCTTAACTCCTTGAAGGTGCAAGTAGTGGCTCTCTCTTATTTCAAGGATAAGGTGAATGGGAACTCCCTTTCGGCCAACCCTAACATGGCCCTTTTTCTGAAGGGAGTGAAGCACCTTCGACTTCCCCTATGGTTACAATCTCAATTTAGTACTGGAATTGTTGGCGGGTCCTTCTTTTTGGCTGCTGCGGAGTCTTTCCTTATGCTTATTGACCTTGAAGACTGCGTTCCTGGTGGCTATATGCTTGGCATGTCACATCTCAGAACTGCAGGTGTTGTCATGCTGGGAGCCGTTCTTCTGGATGACTCCAGGAGCGGTATAGCTAGGTACTGTCCCATCCTTGCCCAAAGGAGTTTCATTTGCATTAGTCCATTTCATTGCCATCCCTAGATAAACTCAAGGATATGGAGGAATATTGTCTCCTCTGTCATTTGGTTATGAAGAGACTTTTAGTGCGGTATCTGGAAGTCTCAGAACTGGTCCTCACAGCAGGAGGAAATAGAATGAATCAGCTTCGCGAGCTACCATAGCTCTTTGGATTAAAGAGGTGGTCATGGGAGCCTATGTGGAGGCTGGAAAGCCATTGCCTTCTCAGATGAGAGCTCATTCCATTAGGGCTCAGGCGGTCTCATGGGTGGAAGTTAAGACTTCTGTCTCCCATTCATATCTGTCGAGAGGCGACGTGGTCTTCCTTGCACACCTTCTCCAGGTTTTATCGCCTGGAAGTACAGGCCTGAGAGGACTCAACCTTTGCATGGGCGGTGTTGACCGGACTGTGGGCAGCCTCCCACCCCGATCGAGAGTAGTTTTGCATATTCCATTGGCCCTGAGTCCATCTGGCTACACTCTAGGAAATGGAGAAATTACTTTCCTGATAATTTTTGTTTTCCTTAGTGTAGACAGATGGACTCAGCATCCCGCCCTCAGCTGCCCATGAACTGCGCCACGGATCCTCCCTCCCTCCCTCCCTCCAAGAGATGACTGGTAAGTGTTCATCCAGTCCCTAGATTAGGGTACCTATGTTCTTACTGAAGTTCAGTGTTTACAGTTGGTTGAGTTCAGTTATGGTAATCCATGTTGATCATATATTTAATCATATTTTTAGTTGAGTCTTTTCACTAGTATGCCCACTGTGGCTTTTGAAGAGAATACTGGAGAGCTCGGACATTGCAGGGCTATTTGTACTGTGACGTCAGCTTTGCAACCTGACTCTGTCTCCATCTGCTGTCAGGGGAGCATAACCCAATGGCACTGAGTCCATCTGACTACACTAAGGAAAAGAAAATTATCAGGTAAGTAATTTCTCCATTACGGATTTCTTTATTGGAAGAAGTGGTGGTGGTGGGGGGGGGGGGGTGGAATTTCAAGGAAATGCCAATTTTATAGCAATAACAGAATCATGGCTAAAAAAATCAGATGTAGTTCTAAAGAATCAACTACCAAACAAAAACTACGAGGTCTTCTCGATCCCAAGAATAAATAAAAGAGGAGGCGGATTATTATTAATCATTGAGAGTAATTTAGTTTTAAATATTTTTTCAATCAAAACACCAATGAATCATGAAATTGCCCTTTTTTGATACTAATCATTTTCAAATCTGCCTGGTATACTGCCCTCCCAGTCTCCTCGAGCTAAATATCTCCCCACTAATAGAATTTTTCACAACTCATCTAAATCCCTCTAAACCCACCATAATATTAGGTGACTTTAATCTACACATGGATGCCCTCCCCCTATCTAATACCTGCCAAACACTATTAGACATAATGACTGCACTAGGTTTTAAATTGATCACAGACAAACCAACACACAAAGCAGGCCACTCATTAGATCTAAACTTTATTAACAGTGGCCTCCTTGAAAACATAAAAACTGAATACACACAAATCCCATGGTCAGACCACTTCCTCATTAACTCCCGGATAAAGCACAAAGGACCCATAAAAAAACAGAACATGGAACCAGCCGAATTCTCATACCGCCCCCCCCTTATAACACTGAAATTCTTAAAGACAAACTATCCGAAGAATTAACACATATCAACTACGTAGATAGCCACAACGATACAACTGACTGGTTAAACAGAATAACTTCTTTAGCTAACAAACTAAATCCTCTATAAACGGCCCGCATTAAAGAACCAAAGTCAAACAATCCATGGTATAGTGAACAAATCAAAGAAGTAAAATGGATACTTTAGAAAAAAAGAAAAAGAATGGAAAAACAACAAATCAACCGAGAATCTAACTAAGTACAGAAAACAACTAGCATACTACAAAAAAACAATCTTAGACACAAAAAAAAAATACTACAGCTCAAAAATAGAAAAATTTGCAAACAACGCCAGAACCCTATTTAATATAGTAAACAACCTAACATGCGACAACACTATCAATCATCTAATCCTACAAGAAAATCAATGCAATGATGTAGCCCAATTCTTTAAAGACAAAATTGAGAATCTAAGGAAAAAAATCCCTGTAACTACAAAACAAGAGATTAGGATGCCCACTAGAGACGTCAGTATCTGGTCTGAATTTAAGGAGGTATCACACCCTGAAGTAGAAAAAATGATTAGGCAATTAAACCCTGCTACCCACAAAAGCGACACCATACCTATTACAGAGCTTAAAAAAATAGCTGACACAATAACCCCAACCTTAACTAAAATCATCAGCCTCTCACTAGACGAAGGAGTAATGCCGGATACCTTGAAAGGCGCCATAATCAAGCCAATTATTAAGAAAAAGAACCTTGACCCCTTAAATCTTAGCAACTACAGACCAGTCTCCAACTTACCCCTAATAGCCAAACTAATCGAAAAATCAGTTCAAAAACAACTATCGAACCACCTTGAAAATAACAACATACTATATCCAGCACAACATGGATTCCGCAAACACTACAGTACAGAAACGTTGCTAATAGCTCTATCAGATAATATCTTAAGAAGATTCGATATAGGAACACACTACATTCTGGTTCTATTAGATCTCTCTGCAGCATTTGACACTGTAAATCACAGAATACTAATCAATAGACTGAAAGAAATAGGACTCACTAACAAAACACTAAAATAGTTCGAGTCATACTTAAACAATAGATGTTTTCAGGTA